>NC_032025.1:13372196-13376935 GCF_001865875.1 Lupinus angustifolius | reverse complement strand
GACATGTGACATAAGAGAGTTTTTTTTATTATGTTGTTAATAGTGAAAAATTAAAATTCAAAGAATCTGAACTGTAATATTAAAATTCAGTGCGAAAAATGTCAAAAAACTTTGATGATGTGGAAATGTACAATTATTCTTAGATTAATGGTAAACATTAAATTATATAGATAGATTAATGTAAAGAAATAATTTGAATGTGAAAAATGATTTCAATTTCATCTAATGTTCAATGACTATTACTTTTTAACATAACAAAACATAGATGTTGTAAACATTCAATTTTAGTGGGGTAGCGACATGAACCAATCACTAATTAATATTAAATTATTATTAGCATAATATAATATATAAAAGTAGGAAGAAAAATATGTGAGGAGGAGGTGACATGTGTCATGACGGAAAAAATGTAAGGAGAAAGTGACATGTAGCATGAGGGAAGGAGAAAGTGACATGTGTCATGAGGGAAGGAGAAAGTGACATGTGCCATGAAAGAGTTTTTTTTTATTATATTGTTAATATATAGATTTAGCTTCACCTTCTTTCATATTGACAATTGTTGTGGTCATTAATGAGTAAATAAGTTGAATTTGGGTTGAATTGTATAATTTGGGATATCATTAATGATAAAAATAGAAGTAATTAACAAATACTTCAAAACTAAGAAAAAAATATTGTCATATATTAAAAGCTTACCTGACTTGACCATAGAAATTCATTAGGATTGTGACATCTGTAATACCCCAAAAGTAAGTTAATTACAAAAGTACATGTATATAGTTATGAATGAGTTATAAGGAAAATCCTTAGCAATCATAAAGAAGGTCCTTGGTGAGAAAATTGTCCTTAAAAGAAAATGAATTTGTAGAATTAAAAAATATAAACAGAAAATAAGAAATTTAAAATTTATCTTCTATTTCATTCTTTCCTTATAATGAACAATCATGCGTTCTCACAAAAATATATGCCTAGAATAGCAAGCTGGACTAATATCTGTAGGATCTAAAATACAAATTACTTTTTCTATGGTATGCAACCACATATACAAGCACAATTATCTTATTTACTTAGTTAATGTTATTTTATTAATTATCAAAAGAAAATAGTTATTAACTTATGTTAGAGTTAAAAATATATTTTAAACTTATATATATAAATTATTATTGTATAATATAAATAAATACAGTAGAGCAAGTCATTAAATGATTTTCAAAGATGGTGAATTCTAAAAAAGAAATAAGATGTAAACAAAAGGTTTTATAATAGCCAATAAGGAATCTAACTTTCAGAGAATAATGTTGGTTTCAAATCATTTAAAGAGTAAAAATACTTTTTTTGTGATTAATAAAGATATTTTCACACTTTTACAATACAATGAAAAACGCATATAACGCTAATGGATGGTAGAAAATTTCACCGACTCTATATAGCTTTAAAATTTATTTTTCCGTTCTTGTATAGAATTTCTAGCAACTTTATAAAATTATAAACAATTATACCAACACCCATTAATGGCTACAAATTTATTTGAATTTATTAAACCACAAAATTACTGTAATGCCCCTTCTAGACAAAGCTTTCCACTTCACACATCATCATATTCACTTCAAAATTTTCTTATAGGGGTCATAATTAGGTTTTCAAAATATCTTCTATAAAATAGGGTGTTACATTACACTATCAAAATATAGATGCGTTTGCATTGACATCATCTTATTATTGGATATTGACTGTTGCATTGGTTAGTTTGGAGTTAATAGCATGAGTTGGAGTGACTTGTATTATATAGGGACACCATGAATGATAAAAATAGAAGGAATTAAAGAAAACATTAAAACTAAGAAAATAATATTGTCATATAATAAAAAGTGACATGAGTTGACAATCGAGATTCATTACAGTCGTGACATATCTTACTGACTAAAACTAAGTCAACTACAAAAGTACTAGTATACTATTTATCAACGAGGTATAAGTTCATTCTTTACCAATCGTAAAGAGAATCGTTGGTGAGAAAATTGTCCTTAAAATTACTTTTTCTAAGTTACAGAATTAATATAAATAAACATAAAAAGTAAGAAATTTGTAATTACTCATTTATTTCGTTCAATCCTTGTTATGAACAATCATGCATTCTCATAAAAATATATGCCTAGACTTACAAGCTAGTCTAATATATGTAAAATCTAAAATATAAATTACTTTTACTGAGGTATGCAACCACATATACGAGCACAATCATGATAACATGGTCCGATAATCGATTAAACTCATCTTAATTGATTAACGTCAAGCATAAATCAGATTCCAGTGCAGTTCTAGGTCACTTTCACTAAATCCTTAAAAATCCCAAAACTTACCCCTTCTGGATTTCTCTTTCAACATTAAATTGTAGTATAGTAGATGGTTATGTCGAACCAAAGGGAATTGCATAATAGAAGATAATCATGTAGGCATATTATAGCAAAAATAATGATTAACAAATTTTTTGATGGCTTTTGTTATGTTGTTGCATAAAAGTTATCAAAAAATATAAACTAATATTCACAAATTCTTGAGGATAAATTTGGTTTCAAATATGGAATTATTTCTAAACTCAAATGATTTTGAAAGCCTTACATAAGTTATGTGTTATACTTTGGGTAACTCTAAACACCATGTCTTTAACTTTGCATCTAGTTTCCTACTATGTAAAAGATGATTTTCAAACCTTTTATAATGCAGTAAGTAATAATTAACTGCCACTCATCGGAGTAGGTTATCACACCCTACTTCAGGCTCCGTTAACTTTATTTAGCATTGAACACAAGTTGCTTAAAATGGATGCTTTGATGTGGCAAGTGAACTAAGGTGTAGGCTATACTTTTTAGTTCACTTGTCAATACCTTGAGAAGAAGCACTTTTGGATCTTTAAATCAAGTTTTAGGTGATCAAGCTAAAATCGCATTCAGAACTTCCTAAAGAATCAAAAAATAACAAAAACTAATAACTTGAATATATTGGAATCAAAAGATGATACAAATGAAGAAAAGAAATAATATTACATCATAATCCAAATCAATGTGTAGGAGCATGACCCATCTATCCAAGGATGAGATGCTTTTGGAACCAAATGAGATTAAAAAATCAACCTTTGTATCCCATTTTCCAACTCCTTTCCCCTCTTGAATTCTAAGATAAATTAACATGAGTTTACCTACCTAACTAGCTTGGAACCGTGGCCCCAAGATGAGAGAATTCTAGAGAGAAGTTTTTTGGAGATAAGAAGTGAAGAATGGAATGAGAATGAATGTCTGGAAGGTGTGGAAGAGGGCCTCTATTTATAGGCATTCTGGACACCGCTAGGCCCTCTTGGTCCACGCCAGGGGTCTGACCAAACCCTTCAACATGGGTTTGGTCCCTTGTCGAAGTAGCTTTGTTAACTGCTTCTTGTTGACTCACCCAAGCTATTTGTGAGCTACTTGACCATCTAATGTGAGCTACTCTGAAAAGTTCTCGGAGGCCATGTCTAGTGAGGTCATGCATGATGTAATATTTGCTTGGTGGCTAAGTCAAGTTGGCCACTTGCTGGCTGCAAAATGTCAGGCTCCTATGTGGCACCGCTGAGCTACCTGCTTGAGTGTGTTGCCAGGCCAGGTAGGTGCTCGGTGAGTAGGTTGTCCTGCTTGGCCAAGTGTGTGGTTCCACGCTTTGCGGTTCAGGTGCACGCCGAGCTTCTTGTTTGAGCAGGTTGGCTTGTGTCATATTTGATTCTAAGTGTGCTATGCATGTGCCTGATCGAGCCAAGTTGGTGACATGTCATATTGGGCGACCCTTTGATTCAGGCCAGACTACTTAGTGAGTAGCTTCATGTTTTGGTCCATGCTTAGGCTAAGCACTTAGCTTGCCATGTGTGCTTCAATTTTGGCTTATGTGGACACCTCTTGGCTTGACTATTCTTTTGATTTTTTTCTTCTCATGATTTCTCCTAAAAACTTTACACAAAGACATGGAATAGAGGTGGACAAAATAAATAATCTAATTATGAAATTTTATATAGAAAGTATTAAATTAAGTTGGTTTTCTATCATTTGCATAGGATAAGTACCATGAAAATGATATTAAAATTAGGTATTTTTGGCACTTATCAACTCCCCCAACTTAAGACTTTGTTTGGCCTCAAAAAAATGGTAAAGCATATCCGAATTGGCTTTTGCTAATTTCCAACATTTGATTGACATGATTTAAAAATTTTCTTAATCGTGCTCAAAATTTCCAATGAGATTTTTCAACGTTTGTAAATATTTACACATAATGCTTCAAACATCAAATGTATGCTCATGTTCATAAAAAATGTGTAACAAAACCAAAGCAAATAATTTTCAATCAAAAAGTGTTTGTTGTGCACACAAGTTCAAAGATAGAACTTTTCAAGGGATGTAAGTGTTTCAGTCAATTTTCAACCATTTGAATGTAGTAATTTGAACTTGTTCTTTGTCTCATCTATTCTCTTAAAATTACATTTTCAATCAAGGATCACTAAGGTCTTGTTTTTGGTTGTACCGAGGCTAGGCTTGAGAAAATCATGGTTTCTCAATGAAGCACTTCACTCTACTATTTCCATAATTTCTTTTCATTGTATTTTTCATTCTCTTTTTGTTTTTCCATTTATTTTACAACTTTTATTGTTTTTGTAAAGGGATTGATTTGTTTTTCATTTTTCTCTTTTCAAGAAGCCAAGTTCAACAACTACCCCCCCC
>NC_032025.1:13344676-13372096 GCF_001865875.1 Lupinus angustifolius | reverse complement strand
CTTACTCTTTTTCAAAAATTCATGTTCTCTTAATTAGCACCTTGTGTTCTAATTTAGTTCATGGGTTTGTTTGGAAAAAAATTAATTCACTTTGTTTGGCTCAAAGGGGCTTATCAAATGATGACCCTATTTTGGTCAGACTTTTTGCCCATTTTTGGTTCAACTAAAGAATAAACATGCCTTGATCCTTTCCTATCAATCTTCTACAATTAAGAAAACTAAAGACTCAAAAAACTTTAATTAGACAAAATAAATGACGATTTTACTTTTACTCTCACGTGTTTGGCTCACTCCCTCACTTAGTTTGGATTTCCACTTTTTGTTTTGAAAAATGTTTGCAAAAATCATGTTACACAATTGAAAATTCCATTTGCACAATTTTTTTGTCATGACATTTTTCTCAATGAAATCTTTAAAATGTGCTTAGCAATATTTAGCACTTTATTTCATTAACCAACAATCCGGTTTTTGAATTTTTTTTAGAATTTTTATGGATAAACAAACCACTTTTAAATAAATTTACATCCTAAAAAATTGACAAGTTCTTCATAATTTTTTACATATTCGTCAAACCATGTTCCCCCTCTTTAAATGATGACTTGTCCTCAAGCCAATGAAAAAATTGTTTTGAAAGGGAGATGTTTGATGAATATGGAAAATTATGAAGAATTAAACTAAAATGCAAACAAATTTAAACACACAACATAATTCAAACTAAAATTAAAAACCATTCATTGGGTTGCCTCCCAGTAAGAGCTCGTTTAATGACAATAGCTCGATGTTTGTTTTGATCTTGTAGAGGTTACTCTGATGTATTTCCGATGAGGGAGCCTGATTCATTACTCAAGTATGGTTTTGACCTCTGTGCATTAACTATCCAAGTCGTTTGAGATATAGGATCTTCCAATTCAATTGCTCCATATTCTTTAACATTTTTTATCACAAATGGTCCTGACCATTTGGTTTTAAACTTTTCGGGGAGCAGTTTTAGTCTTGAATTGAACAAAAGTACCTTTTGACCGTCATAAAAATCTTTTCTTTGAATTCTGGAGGCATGATACTTTGTAGCCTTTTCTTTGTACAGTCTTGAATAGCATAGGCTTGGAACCTCATTTCTTCTATTTGATATAATTGATCTTTTCTATTTGTTCCGACATCATTTAAATCAAAATTTAAGAACTTAAGTGCCCAATAGTCTTTATGCTCGAATTCAACTGGTGAATGACAAGCTTTGCCATAAAGTAGTTGGTATTTAGTTTGGCCTATTATTGATTTGAATACAGTTCTATATTCCCATAAAGTATCATCCAACATTTTTGACCAATCTTGTGTTGAGGATGAGACTATCTTTTTCTAAAATTCTTTTCAGTTTCGTATTGGATACTTCAGCTTGCACATTTGTTTGTGGATGATAAGGTGATGCTACCTTATGTCTAACATTGTAAAATTCCAAGACCTTGCATAATTGAAAATTTAAAAAATGAGATCCTCTATCACTTATGAATACTCTTGGTGTTCAAAAGCGGGTAAAAATATTATTTTTCAAAAAATTTATAATTGTTTTTCATCTGCTTTTGGTGTTGCTAATGCTTCTACCCAACTAGAAGCATAGTCAACAACCACCAAGATATATTCATTTGAAATGATAAAGGGAAATGACCCATAAAATCAATACGCCAAAAGTAAAAAATTTCTATTTCCAAAATATTTTGCAAGGGCATTTCATTTTTTCCCAATTCTGCCAGATCTTTGGCATGCATCACATTTTTGAACAAAATTTAGGACATCTTTAAAAACAGTAGGGAAAAAACCCAGATTGGAGAACTTTTGCAACAATTTTTCTCCATTATAATATCCTCCACATGCTGAATTATGGCAGTGCCATAAAATTCTTCGAGCCTTTTTTGAATCTACACATCATCTGATTATTATGGCAGTTCCTTCTTTGAACATGTATGACTCGTCCTAGACATAATGATTGACCTCCTTGAGAAAATTTTGCCTTTGTTGATAATTGAAGTGGTCATGAATGATTCTTGAGGCTTTATAGTTGGCTATATTAGCAAACCATGGTCTGTCTTGAATGAGAACTACCTTTTCATCAGGGAATACTTCAAATATTTCTCTTTATCCTTTTGTGACTTCTTCATTGATTAATCATGACAAATGATCTACCACGAGATTATCTTTTCCGCTTTTGTCAAGATTTCTAAGTCAAATTCCTGCAAAAGTAACACCCATCGTATTAACCTTGGTTTGGAGTCATGCTTCTTTTGAATGTATTTGGTTGTGGCCTGATTAGTAAAAATAATAATTTTGGCCCTAATCAAATGACTTCTAAATTTTTCCACTACAAATACAATAGCTAGCAACTCTTTTTCAGTTGTGACGTAACTAACTTGTGCCTTGTTTAAAACTTTGCTATCATGATGTATAACATGTAATATCTTCTCCATCCTCTATCCCTGGATTGCACCTATTGTGTAATCACTAGCATCACACATAATTTCAGAAGGTAGATTCCAGTTAGGTACAATTATGACAGGAGCAGTTACCAAGCATTTTTTTTAAAGTTTCGAATGCTTCTAAGCAAGAATTATAAAAAATTAAAAACAGAATCTTTAAGGAAAAGATTGCAAAGAGGCTTACATGTTTTGGAAAAGTCCTTGATGAAGCGGCGGTAAAATCCAACATGTCCTAGAAAGCTTCTAATGCCTTTGACATTTGTTGGTGGGGGAAGCTTCTCTATAACCTCAACCTTTGCTTTATCAACTTCTATTCCCTTTTCTGAAATCTTGTACCCCAAAACAATTACTTTAGTGACCATGTAATGGCGTTTTTGCCAGTTCTGCACCAAGTTGGTCTCCACACATCTTTCTAACATTATTTCTAGATTTTTCACGCATAAGTCAAAAGAATCTCGAAACACTGAGAAATCATCCATGAAGGTCTCAATAAATTTTAAACTAAGTCAGCGAATATTGCTAGCATGCATCTTTGGAAAGTTCCTGGTGCATTACATAATACGAATGACATCTTTCTGTAAGCATAGACACCAAAAGGACGTGTAAGTGCTGCTTTTCTTGATCTTGTGGATCCACATCAATTTGGTTGTATCCTTAATATTCGTCTAGGAAACAGTAGAAGGCTTGACCTGATAATATTTCAAGCATCTGATCCATGAAGGGTAACAAGAAATGATCTTTTCTAGTGGCCGCGTTGAGTTTGCGGTTATCAATACATACCCTCTAGCCAGTAACAACTCTGGTTCGAATGAGTTCATTGTTATCATTTCTGATTACCATCATTCCTCCCTTTTTCAGCATCACTTGAAAAGGACTTACCCATTTGCTATCCGAAATGGGGTAAATCATTCCAGCTTCTAACATTTTGACAATTTATTTTCGAACAACTTATTTTATTGTTGGATTGAGCCTTCTTTGTGGTTGAGCCAATGGTGTTTCTCCAAGACTTGTATTAGTTTTGTTCTTCCTAGGTGGAAAGTGAATTGATGATGATAACTGGTTTGTTGGTGATGCCTTCTAAGAATGCATACTTTAAGTGCGAAGGTAACTCCTTCAATTCTAGTTCTTGTTCTTTTCTGTCAATTCCACCCTGATCTTTTTTAGGCTCTGTTAGCGGAGGAAGTTGGTCATGAGAAAGACTTCTGATTAAATCTACTTTTTGTCCTTCCTCCATGTTGAGTTCTTGCATGTCCAAAGATTCATCAGGTTGAGGTTGTTCTGAACAAATTTGTTCTAGGATATCAATTTGAAAACATTGCCCCTTATCTTGTGGATGATGCATCGCCTTGAAAATGTCAAACTGAATTTCATAATTTTCCACTCGAACTATTAGTTTTCCATTTTCCATATTTATCCCCATCGTTGTTGTCCTCATGAATGGTCATCCTAAAATGAGTGGGATTTCCACATCTCCGGAGATATCAATGACAACAAAATCAACAGAAATTAAGAAATTTTCAACTCTTACCAACACGTCTTCTGCAACCCCTTATGGATACTTGATGGATCTGTCTGTTACTTGCAGAGACATTCTTGTTGGCATTAGTTGCAAACCTCCAATTCTCCTTATCATGGAAAATGGCATCATGTTAACACTTGCTCCGAGATCGACAAGTGCTTTGCCTATAGAAAATTCTCCCATTGTGACTGGAATAGTCACACTTCTTGGGTCATTCAGTTTATGAGGAATGTTGGTTTAAAGGATTTAACTGCAAGTTGCATTAAGTTAAACAACTTCTTTTTTCTAATAGCTCCTCTTCTTTGACAGCAGTTCTTTCATGAACTTGGAACATGTTGTCATTTGTTCCAAGGCTTCAGCAAATGGAAAGTTGATTTGTAGTGATTTGAAAATTTCCATGAACCTAGCAAAATATTCCTCCTTTTTTGCTATTGATGGAGCTATGGGATATGATATTTTTTCTAAATTAACGTTTATTGTTTTTCTTCTTTTTGCACCATGCTAGTTTCTGGTACATCTACTTTTTTATGTACATCTCTTTCATTTTGTTTTTCTTCTTCTTTTTCTTTTTTATGTACAACCCTTCCCACTATTTTTCCACTTCTGGTTGTAATACTTTCGCAATGTTTTGATGTAGTCGAATGATGTTCAACTATGTGTTTGATTTGATCTTCCATCTTTTTGATAGCATCATCTATGATCTTTTGATGCAAGATGGTGGTCTGCATGAATTGCTCCAGTATTTCCACATGTTTTTTTGAGATGTTTGTTGATTGTTGATGAATTGATGTAATAGATTGTCTTTTGATTGGCACAACCATGACAAAAAAGCTTTTCTCCTTTGCCTTTTCCAAATGATTTGGCAATTCTTGTAACTTTTGATGCACTTTGTTGAGTTTTTGTTGAAATTCCTTTATGAAATTATCTATTTCAGTTTGGATGTCAAGATGTTGGTCCATTTTCCTGAAATGAAAACACAAAAAGGAAATCTGTCTATTTTCAAAGAAAAATTAGTAAGAAAAGAAATTGAAAAGACAATTAATTTAAAAATTTTGTAATTTACATTTTTATACAAATTAAATTTGTACAAAAAGTAAAGAGAAAATTTTTATGCACAATTATTAATGATATAATGTACTATAAAAAAATTCTAATAAAAAGTAATTTCCCGACACTAGTGCCAATTTGTTGAAAGATTATATTAGGGTCCCCCTGAACACAAACGTGTCACTTTGTTGTAAGGGTTTTCCATAGAAAGTTATTTATTGATTTGATTAGAGTGATGAGTGATGAAACTTTTATTTAATTATTGACTTTATTTATTTACTCAATCGCATTCTCCAACGAAAGGTTCATAAGGTCCTTACTCAATCGTATTCCATATATCCAGGTGTTGAGATTTTGTAAAGATTCTGATCCTGATTTTTCAGAAGTCATAGCATTCTCCAACGAAAAATGGAGGGCGACTGATGTTGGAACCTTCTTTCAGAAATGATCTTGAGGCCATATGTGAAACAAGATTAGGTTGAGAATAGATTACTCAAAATAAGCTGTGGTGCCCATTGTAAGTTTCAGATGCCAAATAAGGGAGGGGTGAATTAGATGATGAGAGAAATGGTTGATTTTTCTGCTATGTGATCAAAGTATATGTGTAGTGTATTGTTAATGCATAATTCAACCAAGTAAAGCAAGTGTAACACACAAGAATTAGGTAGAAGAATAGTACACAATGAATTTTATATGAGTTCACCTTCTTGTCCAACGAAGGTAACATCCAGTACTCTATCCACACAAGAGATTTTTCACTAGATAATTTGAGATGTAATTACAAATTCTCTCCCTAAGACCCTTGTACTTTACACACTCACAACTATCTACGCTTGGAACATACCCTTTCCAAGTGAACTTTTTCCCCTTTCTCAATACACCCTTGTAATGATAAGTTTACAATCAAGATGATGAAACTAACAATGGCATGATTGCCTTAACAAGTTTGTCACTGCTAAGAACTTGCAATACTTACTCTAACAATATATATACTAAGTATACAATGCTCTTTATTCTTTGAAAGTTCAGAACAAATGGTCTTTATTCTTTGAAAGTTCAGAACAAATGCACTTTAGAAGCAACTTCAGAAAATATGAAAGTTTAGGAACAAAAATGCTAACCAATTCTGCAGAATTTTGTTTACTAAGTTATGAATCGTTTTTCTATGTTTGTATATTTTGTATGTATTGAATTTGGATGTCAGAATGTCTTTAAATAGGCTTCCAATCAGCCCAGATAACCTTCAATGAAATGGAGACACGATTGGAGTGAAACATATTCACTTTGGATGAAAGATGTTCATTTGAATTTGAAAATTTGCTTTTCAACAGCTCTATATAATCGAGGTGGGAATCAATTACAAAATCTGTCCAAGGTGGTAATCGATTAATACACATGATTAATTGGTTACATCAGTCAATTATGTTTTTGTAACTGTTTTCTCAGTCAGGTAACCTGTTACGCAATTCCAGTAACCCATTACCAATTGCAATACCTAGTTCTGGTAACTTACTACTCAAGTCAAGTAACTCATTACTTAGCATTTTTGACTTTGCATTTAGACATATCCAACTCTTTAAAAATTATTTTGATTTCTTTGACAATTGCTACTAAATATAAAGAGTGAGTGCAAGGATTGAAGTACCTATATGAAGACTTAATCTATAGAAATCTTGAAGCTTGAATCTTCTATATCTTCATGGTCTTCTTCCTTTTCTTATTTTTGTGATGTTGGTGTCTTCATCAAATCTGTGCCAAGGTCAGGAGTAAGATCTTCTTCACAATCTTCCCCCTTTTTTGATGATGACAAACCAATTAATTTTGAAAATGGAGATCTGAGGTGTTTTAGGTTCAACATATTTAGTATGATATGACTTTGCTGTATGTTTGAATATGCCCTCCTTATCTTGTATACTACCCCTTTGTTTTATGGGAATGGAGTATCTCCTGGTATAAGGAGATAAGTTATCTCCTCCTGCCAGTGAAATCATAACATTTGTCATGTTTCATCATTTTCTATAAAAATATTTTTAAAAATAAACAAAATAGCACACATGTCACATTTTTACTGGCTAGAGGAGACAATTATCTCCTGATATGAGGAGATACATTATTCTCTTGTTTTATTGTATGTGCCTAAAACAATTTGACAGAAAAAATACAATTCCAACTTTTCTCCCCCTTTTGACTTCATCAAAAAGAAGAAAATCTAGGTTGTCTAGCACATTAGACATACATATATAGCAAAGGGTAATAAGGTATGTTGACTTATTTAAAAGCCAAGGTCATAATTTTGCAAGATAGTATGAATTTTTTGAATAATATAAAATACTAGAATATGAATAACATGTCATAACATAGAATTTAAAAAGTAGTTTAAGAACATAGTTCATTCATAGCAAAGTGTTTAGATAGCAAATAACACCAATAAAAACATTTGTTTTGAAATAACAACAACATCAGTTTCGAAAAAGCTAATAACAACATCAACATCAAAATACTTAAGTAAAAATCCTACGTTTCTAGACCATTACTCCTAATGATCTAGATCAGCTTACTCAAATTCCAAGTCCATGTAGTCCAATCAGTTTGATAAGCGTTTAAGCTCTTCTTGAACTTGATGACTCACTGTATCAAGAACATGCATCTATGTAGTGATGTAGCCCCTAAGCGAGAACAACTCGACCATAATCATCTGATTGGTAGGAGTGGAGTCAGAAGAAGATGATTCAACACGAAATGAGGGATGAGTAGGAGGGTCAGCAGAAGGATTTTCTAGATTAGCAGTTTGTGGATCACCTTGATGCTTATAGATCAAGTCAATGACATCTCGAAAGAAACCCATTTTGTGGATTACATCCACCTCAATCTTATCGCGAGCATCAAGTGTGATTTTCGACTCTACAACAAACAAAACACCAAAATACTCAAGTATAATAGTTATGAGAGTGGCATAAGGCAATGGTCCGATCTCACCTCTAAAGGTCCAGATTTGCCTCATTACCATTAATGTCCAATTAATTGGAACATTTTGTTTGATAGCATACATCAGTTGTAGTTCCATATGATTTAATTGTGAATGGTTTAAAAGCTTCAGAACTATGATGTAGTTTAATAGGTAATGAATCAAATAGTCATCTAGGATTAAGTTACCGGCAAACAAAATATTTCGGTTTCGCACAGAGTCACCAACATACCTGTGCTTACGCATTTCAATTTCCCACTTGCAGTATCTACACATAGAATAGTAGAGGTTCATTTTATTGAACCCTTCTAAGTCGTATTGAATGCCAGACTCTACTATCCTTCCTATGTATGGTATATTACCATAAAACGAACTTAGAGTTTTGAAGTCTATGGCAATTTCTTTGCCTTTGACATAAGAGAAGAGTTTATTCTTCCTAAAACTCAGATTACAATAACATACCCGTACAAGTTCAGGATAGTAAGTACAATGCATTTCACAAAAATTGAAGATTCTTTGTTGCTTAAATAGGGTTGGGAAAATGAAATCATTATTCTCAAAAGAGCTTAACACACCATACTTTTGGAGTAATGATGGGTCATTGCATGAAGTGCTCCTTGAAGATATTTTGTTATTCCTCGTTGGCCAAAAGACGCGCTAAATCCAATGTGTTTACTTTATTCGGGTTTTGTTGCCTTCCTTGAGTCACATTGGTTCATTGCTTCTCGGTTCTAGAGGATGAGACCATGTTGTTGAGTTTTGAAAAACTTAGGTTTTGAAGATTTTGAAATTTGTGGGTTTTTTATTTAGATCTTTAAACACGAAAATGATGGTTGGAATGTGTTTAGAAGTGAATATGTAGTAGGAAACACCACAAAAATCAAGGAAAACAGTTTAGAAAGGAAGTTTTTCTAAGTTGGGGTGGGGGGTGGTTACCACGATTTGAAGGAGGGAAAGTGAAGAAGATGAAGTTGAAAAAAAATCTGATTTTTGCCTTAAATAGGGCAGAGTGTAATCGATTACCACAAATGAGTAATTAGTTACTCAAGTTGTATGTTTGGCAATTAATCGATTAATTCATCCATGTAATCGATTACATTGGCTAATTTTTGAAATGTGTTTGCCACTATTGCCTTGTAATCGATTACCCTTTTGTGATAACATATTAAATACCCCAAAACAGTAATATTTAAGCAATAAAAAGCATATAGATGTACAAGTAGGTATGAAATACATATAATGAAGCACATATAATATATATTAACATGTTAAGATAGATATGCTTCATGAAGAATTCCTAGTTCTCATCTATGTTTATAAAAAGGTTCTTTAGCTAAAGGTTTAGTAAAGATATCTCCTAGTTATTCATGTGTATCAACATATTCTAAGAGAACATCTTTCTTTTGGACATGGTCCCTAAGGAAGTGATGCCTTATATCAATATGTTTGGTCTGAGAATGCATAATCAGATTCTTTGTGAGTTTTATAACACTAGTATTATCACATCTTAGGGGAATGCATCATAGGTCTAATCTATAATCTCGCAATTGTTGCTTGAGCCACAATACTTGGGCACAACAACTTCCTACAGCTGTGTATTATGCCTCAATAGTACTTAGAGCAACACATGCTTGCTTTTTAAAGGACCAAGAGACTAGATCATTTCCAAGAATATGACAAGTAGCACTTGTACTTTTCCTCTCAGATTTGTATCCAGCAAAATCTTAGTCTGTATATCCCACCAAATTACATAAACTTTCTTTACGATATCATAGTCCTACATCTAGTGTGCCTTTGAGATAGTTTAATATCCTTTTCACGGCAGTAAGATGTGAATCTTTAGGCTTTGATTGATAACATGCACAAAGATAGACACTAAACATCATATCATGTATACTTGTAGTAAGATAAAGAAGGAAACCAATCATACCTCAATACTTAGAGATGTCAAAGAATTTTCTAGTCTCACCATCATCAATGTATGTTCTAGAACCCATAGGAGTGACAATAGGTTTGCAATAATCCATTTTAAAGCGTTTCAGCAGATCCCTGCAGTATTTAGACTAACAAACAAAGATGTCAACCTAGAGTTGTTAGATCTGTATTCCAAGAAAGTAGTTCAACTTTCTCATCATGGACATCTCAAAATCCTCTTGCATCATCTTACCAAATTTACTACACAGAAGATCATTAGTCGAGTAGAGACTCCCTTACTTATATCACCAATGATGTTTTCAATAAGATGATATTTATGGATTCTCCATTCTTTAGGTAAATTGGAATGAATATGCTCTTCACGTGAAGGTTTATGGTCATCTATTTTCAAATGCTCTCTGTTGGTTGTTACATCATTAATGGATTTTTCATTTTTCACTCTCTTAGCATACTTGCTAAAGGCATTAAACATCTCATTCTTGTTTACCAAGAATAGAGTTCAAGTGTATCTTGAAAACTCGTCTACTATCACAAGAGCATAGTAGTTACCACCAAAACTTTTGGGCCGAGAATGGCCGAATAAGTCCATGTCTAGTAGAAGGTGGCTTCCCGACTCTACCAACTCCAATGATTTTTTCTTTGTTATTATCATCATAAGTTATGTAGACTTTGTTCCTTGGAGTGAGGACATAGAACTTTGTTTTATCGCCCGTCATATGTTTTGAGTAGTCGCTATCCAAATATCATAAATCATTGGCGGCTCCCAAATACTCCTATAAAACAAGTTAACTAATAATAGGTACCCAGTTCAGTTTGGGTCCTACACTGTTAGTACCTTTCTCTACCTACTGAATATTTCCAAAGTGAATACCATATTTACTAATCTTGCATGTATTATAGGTATGCCCATTATTTAGACAGTAAGTGTAGATGGGTTGACGCATTTGTATCCTTGATTTAGATTTAGAAACATGATGAGTATGGATACTTTGGTTTTGAAAAATAATTTTATTAGACACCTTTTTTTCTTAAGTGTAGAAGGTTTAGAAAAACCGAGACCTCTACGGTCGAAGGAGTGTCTTTGTATCTTCACCATGTCATCCAACTTTGTACTACTCTTACTGAGATTTTTGAGTTGAAGACTCAAAGTGGAAACCTTATTGTCAAGAGTAATACAATTTGGACAAGAGGAAGAAGAAGGTTTATTACAGAATGCGTCAACCTCAGATTTTTGTTCAAAGTACAATGTCTATAGCAATCAAAACTAATGCTAGGACACTTAGTAGAGAGTTGAATGGCTTGTCCACCCTCAACCAAAGCAAACATGACGATCATCCCAATGAAGATAATAAGCGCAACTTTTTTTAGGGCCATTACCACACAAGTTTATGACAATAAGAAAAAATCATATCTTACAATTTGAGTTGAATAGTTGTTTACCTTTGTGACCTAATTTATAAGGAATATATAAGAGATAAACTCTTGAAAATAATATTTAAATCATTTTACACAATATTTCATTTTAATTAGATTAAATTACACCCACCCCCTGAATTTTAGGGAAATTATAAAAATTACCCCTACCATTTTTACACTTACACAAGTTATCCCTAATTTATAATATACATTACACTGACTACCCTTTGTAGAAGAGATACGTCTAATCTTTTAAGAAAAATATGGTAATAAATGGAATTAAGTTAAACAAAATATGGTATGTTGTGGAGACAAATGCAAATAGTATAAGATACATTACAAGAAATAATGGAAATACATTGATTCATATACTATTGGGACTTATCGCCATAATATATCATATTTTCTTCAACTAAATTATTTTCATCAATGTCATATTTATCTCTCTATCAGACGTAGTTAATATAACTTTTGTATATAAATTAGGGGTAATTTGCGCATGTAAAAAAATGATGATTTGTATAATTTCACTAAAACTCATGGGGTGTGACTGTAATTCACTCGTTTTATTATTTAAATAATATTAATTGCTTAAGTAATTATTATTTACTTAGTTACTAAAAAATTCTTTACTTATCAAAACAAAACAAGTACTTTTTTCTATTAGAATGAAAAATATTTAAATTTATATATATTAATTATTATTGTGTAATAAAAATAAATGTAGGAAAATATGTTATGAAATGATTTTCAAAGTTGATAAATTAAAAAAAAAACAATGCGTAAACAAAATGTTTTATAATAAAAATAACGAGTTTAGCTTTCAAAGATAATTTAGCTTCACCTTCTTCTTAAATATTGACAATTGCTTTGGTCTTTTCTGAGTAAATAAGTTGAATTTGGGTGGAATTGTATAATTTGGGGATATCATTAACGATAAAAATAGAAGTAATTAACAAATACTTCAAAACTAAGAAAACAATATTGTCGTATATAGAAAGCTTACCTGACTTGACCATCGAGATTCATTAGGGTCCTGACATCTCTAATAGCCCAAAAGTAAGTTAATTACAAAAGTACATGTATATAGTTATCAATGAGTTATAAGGAAAATCCTTACCAACCATAAATAAGGTCGTTGGTGAGCAAATTGTCCTTAATGTTAAGAAAATCTTTTCTCCTAACCTTGACACAGTTTTGATGAAGACACCAACATCATCAAAAAGAAGAAAATGAAGAATACTTATGAAGACAAAGAAGACAAAGCTTCAAGACAAATTAGTCTAAGTCTAAGTAGATACTTCTATCTTATACTCTCAAATATACAATAGTAGTAATGCTCAAACTATTTTTTAAGAAAATTGAAACACTTCAAGTATAAACAAAACAATTTTTAAAAATAGTGTGTAACTGGTTACTATATCTAAGTAACAGGTTACATAAGTGAGAAAACCAGTTACCCAACAAAAACTGTGCAGGGTAGTCGACTATTACATGTGAGTAACATATTATCTAGTTTTAGCAAAGTTGAGTAATCGATTACTCAAAGTTGTAATTGATTACTCTAATTAAGTTTGAAATGCATAGTTGGACAGGGAGTTTGGGTAATCGATTACTCAAGGTTGTAATCGATTACTAAGAATTGTTGCATCAGGTTTCAGATTTCAAATTGAGTGGTTTTCATCCCAAACGAAATGGTTTCATTCAAATCAATAACTACACTTTCAAAGAGGTGTTATGGCTGGTTGGAAAGCCTATTTAAAGGCTTTGAAACTCATAATCAAATCATAACTCTTACACAATCTTCTCACAAGCTTTCCAACATAATTCTGCAAATTCTCTAAAATATTTTCTGCACTTTTTGCAACTTGTTCTTTAACTTTCAAAGTGAATTTTCTAAGTTGCTTGAAGTAAAGTGTTTCAAATTTTTAAAAACTTATAAGAGTATTATTACTTAGTATAAAAAGAGTTATCGGATTGGAAGTGATATTACATTCCAAACTTGTAAAGGCAATACTGCCATAAATGTAAATTCTTCATTGACATTGCATAACTCTTTCTTTCACAAGGGTGTGATAAGAAAGGGGATAGAGTCACTTGGAAAGGGTGTTTTCCAAGAGTGACATAAGTATTAGTGAGTAAGGTACATAGAGGTTTCGGGGTGAGATATTCTAATTACAACTCATAATATTTAGTGAAGAAATCTCTTGTGCTGCAAGAGTACTGGACATAGCTTTCGGTGGACAAGAAGGTGAACCATTATAAAATCTCGATGTACTCTCTTCTCCTTTATCTCTTGATTTTTACTTGTTAATTTTATACCTAATTTTTTCCTCTGCACTCAACTCTTGATTTTGTAGAAAAAATGACCATACTTTTAAATCAACTAATTCACCCCCTCTTAGTTGTAATCTTAGTCTTACAATTGACACCATAGTTATTTTTGAGTAAGTTATTCTCAAATCTGATCCTATATCGAAGATGACCTCAAGATCATTCCTAGGAGAAGGTTCCAACATCAACCGCCCTCCAAACTTTATTGGAGAGTGCTATGACTTTTGGAAAATCAGAATGACAATCTTCATAGAATCTCAAGACTTGGACATATGGAATACAATTGAAGATGGACTATATGAACCCTTCGCCATAGTCAACAACGTAAGGAAAGCAAAACGCAAATCTTCATGGAATGATGAAGATATAAAGAAGGTGCAATATGATCTCAAAGAAAAGAAAATCCTCACTTTAGAACTTAGCATTGAGGAGTTCTTTAGAGTATCAAACTACAAATATACCAAAGAAATGTGGGATACTCTAGAGACTACACATGAAGGAACTGATGGGGTAAAAAGGTCGAGACTCAACACTCTTTCCCAAAAATACAAAATGTTTCGTATAAAACCTGGGGAGAAAATTCTGGATCTTCAAAAGAGGTTTACTCACCTTACAAATCACCTTATTGCACTTGGTAAGGTATTATCAAATAGTTACTTAAACTTGAAGGTTCTAATATCACTCACCAGAACGTGGCAACCAAAGGTAACAACCATTTCTAGAAAGAAAAGTTTATCAAAAATGTCCTTGACTGCTTTGTTTGGGAAATTGCAGGAACGTGAATTAGAACTCAACCAACTTGACCAACATGAAGAGCAAGAAAAGAAAAAGAAGAATATCTCTCTCAAGGCGAAAGTAGACAAATACGAATCATCAAAAGATGAATCTGAGAAAGAAGAAATGGAAGACATGAGTCTTCTTGTAAAGAAGTTCAGCAAGTTCCTTAAAAGGAACAAGGGTGCTAAAACTGGACAAATGAGGAAATTCACAAAGAACAATGACGCCTCCACTTCAAACTAAAACTTCACATGCTTTGAATGTGGCAAGCCTGGTCATATGAAGATGGACTATCCAAACCTGGAAAAAAATTATTTCGAAGGGAAGAATGAAATGAGGACTAGATGGATAGCCTATATTGCTTAGGAAGACAATGATACTAGTTCCACCTATGAACAAGAAAATGAAGAACACGTACATATCTCTTTAATGGTATCTCATCATTCTGATAATGAAAAGGTAAACAACACTAAACTATATCCTTCTGAATTACAAACTGCATTTAATGACTTGCATGATGAATATGTCAAACTCACAAAAATGTTTCTAAACCAAAAAACTCACTTAGATGCATTTAGAAACAAACCTTCATCATCTTCATATCAAACTTGCATTACTCTTGAAAATAAAGTTTCAACATTAAGTCTTGAACTTAATAAGTTGAACAAGAGTAGTAAAAGTCTGGAAAAGATAATTAATGATCAAGGACACTCAACAGACCGAAGAGGTCTTAGCTATTCAAAAACCATGTTTCTAAGAAACAAAGTGTCTCAACAAAGATAAACTTTCAAAAACAAAGTATTCATGCATTTAAACATAGTAATGATAAATCTAGGATACATAACCATCAACCCACATGTACATATTGTAAATACCATGGGTATACACCAAATACTTGCATGATTAGAAAATATGGTGTACCCTAGGTCATTATATTTGGGTTGAGGAAGGTACTAACCATGTAGGACCTAAAGAACATTGGGTACCTAATAAAACTTAACCTGTTTTGCAGGATAATTTGAGAGCCGCCTGCAACTTATGGTACTTGGACAATGGCTGCTGAAAGCACATGACGGGCGATAGAAATAAGTTCTTTGTCCTTACTCCAAGGAACAAAGGCTATGTCACATATGGTGATAACAAAAAAGGAAAAATACTTGGAGTTGGTAGAATTGGAAACCACCCTCAACAAGTATAGAAGGTGTATTGTATGTTGAAGGACGCAAGCACAACCTACTAAGCATAAGTCAATTATGTGACAAAAGCTTTCATGTGGCATTCTACACGGATAACTGCATCATCGAAAGTAAGAATTCACAAAACTCTAAACTCATTGGTAAGAGCATAAATAATATAAATATGATTGACATAGACTCCTCTTTACCAATAACATATTTAGTTGCTAACGATAATCATGATGCATGGCTTTGGCATAAGAGAATTGCTCATATTCATATGGACCATTCGAATAAACTCATAAAGAAAGATTTAGTTGTTTGTTTAACCAAAATGAAGTTTTTTAAAGACAAACTATGTAGTGCTTGTCAAATGGGTAGACAAACAAAGACTTCTTTTAAACCTAAGCACATGGTTTCTTCCGATAGACCATTGCGTTACTACACATGGACTTATTTGGCCCCTCAAGGACAAAACGTTATGGTGGTAACTACTATGCTTTTGTTATAGTAGACGATTTTTCGAGATATACTTGGACTTTATTCTTAGTTCATAAGAATAAGGCATTCAAAGCCTTTAGCGTTTATGTTAAAAGAGTTCAAAATGAAAAATCACTAAAAATTGCTGCTATAAGAAGTGATCATGGGGGGAATTTCAAAACTCTTCGTTTGAAGAATTCTGTGATGACCTTAGCATCAATCATAATTTTTCTGCTCCTAGAACACCACAACGAAATGGTGTTGTAGAGAGAAAGAATCAGTCTTTAGAAGAACTGGCTCGTACGATGTTGAAAGAAACTAACCTCCCAAAATATTTATGGGCTGATGCAGTAAGTACTACATGTTATGTTTCAAACTGAGTTCTTATAACACCAATTCTTAAGAAAACCCCCAATGAACTCTTTAAAGGTAGAAAACCAAATATTTCTCATTCGCATGTATTTGGTTGTAAATGCTTTGTTTTAAATAATGGTAAAGATAACTTAGGAAATTTTGATGCAAAAGCTGATGAAGGTATCTTCCTAGGATACTCTTATACGAGTAAAGCTTATAAAATATTTAATAAAAGAACTCTAGCCATGGAAGAATCTGTTCATGTATCTTTTGATGAAACCAATCCTATGATAAAGGATGGGTCAACTCTTGATGAAGAGGACTTGCCAAGTTCCCCTTCTAATGAAAAGTCTATTATTTATTCTACAACTAAATCTGAGCATTTGAAAATGGATGATAATCTATACTCTCAAGAAGAGCATAATCACTCTGATTTACCAAAAGAATGGAGAACTGATCGAGATCATCTTATTGAAAACATCATCGATGATATTATCAAGGGTATTATTACTCGTTTAATACTAGAAGATGTGTGTCTTAACATGTCCTTCTTCTCTCAAATAGAACCCTCCAAGATTGATGATGCAATCGAGGATGAACACTGGATTCTTGCAATTCAAGAAAAAGTAAACTAGTTTGAGAGATATTAAGTTTGGGAACTTGTTCCTAGACCTAAAAATAGGCATGTTATAGGAACTCGTTGGGTATTTCGTAACAAATCTGATGAAAATGGTATTAGTGTTAGAAATAAAGCTAGATTGGTAGCCCAAGGATACAAACAGTGTGAAGGTATAGACTTTAATGAAACCTTCGCTTCGGTTGCTAGACTTGAAGCTATTAAGCTATTAATTGCACATGTTTGTTCTTTAAACTTTCAGCTATATCAAAGGGACGTAAAAAGTGCTTTTCTCAATGGGTATATTCAAGAAGAAGTGTTTGTAGAACAACCTCCTGGTTTTGAAGATTACAAACATCCTTATCATGTCTACAAATTAAAGAAAGATCTCTATAGCTTGAAGCAAGCTCCACGTGTATGGTATCACCGTCTAACAAATTTTCTACTTGAAAATGGATTTACCAAAGGAAATGTCGACACTAGACTCTTTATAAAGAAAATAAATCATCATACTCTTCTTGTGCAAATTTATGTAGATGATATTATTTTTGGTTCTACTAATGAGGTTTTGTATAGTGATTTTGGAAAAATGATGCAAGGAGAGTTTGAAATGTCCATGATGGGGAAGTTGAATTACTTCCTTGGGTTACAAATCAAACAACTTGATAATGGAATTTTTGTAAGTCAATCCAAGTATTGTAGACATTTGCTGAAAAGATTTGATATGGATGACTGCAAGCCAATAGCTACTCCTATGGGATCTGGTACTTACATTGATACAGATGAAGTTGAAAATGCATTAAAATATCAAGGTATCGAGGTATGATTGGACCTCTTTTATATTTAACTGGAAGTAGACCTGATATCATGTTTAGTGTATGTCTGTGTGCATGCTATCAATCTAAACCAAAAGAATCACACTTAGTTGTTGTTAAGAGAATCATGAAATATCTTAAAGGCACAACTGACGTTGGATTGTGGTATCCAAAAGGAAGTATATGTGATTTGGTTGGATTCAGATTTTGCTAGATGCAAATCTGAGAGGAAAAGTACAAGTGGTACTTGTCATATTTTAGGAAATGCTTTAGTCTATTGGTCTTGCAAGAAACAATCATGTTTTATCCTAAGCACTACTGAAGCTGAATATATAGCAGTAGGTAGTTATTGTCCCCAAGTGTTGTGGCTTAAACAACAATTACGAGATTATGGCTTAGACTTAGGTTGCACTCCTCTAAAATGTGACAATACTAGTGCTATAAACCTCACAAAGAATCTAGTTATGCATTCTAGAACCAAATACATAGATATAAGGCATCACTTCCTTAGGGACCATGTGCAAAAGAAAGATGTGACTGTAGAATTCATTGATACTCATAACCAAATAGCAGATATTTTCACTAAACCCTTGGCTAAAGAACCTTTTTATAAAATTAGACGTGAATTAGGCATTCTTGATGAAGCTTACCTATCTTAACATGATTATATGTGTGCTTCATTATGTTTATCTCATGTCTACTTGTGCTTAAATGTGTTCACTTATGTTTAAAACTTTTAAATTTTGGGTCAAATATCATTTTCATAGCATCGGTATGCCTAAAATTAATTTTTTCTAGGGTCAGTAATCGATTACTCTGGAGAGTAACCGATTACAAGTTTGAACAGGGAGTTTCAGTAACCGATTACTCTATGCAGGTATATATATGTTTTTCTTCATTTTTTCAAACTCATTTTCTTCCTCTTTCTCTCTCACTCGTGTAAACCCTTCTCAATCTCTAAAATTTCTTTTTTCATCCATTTTGAGTGATTTTTGTGTCCATTCATATCACATTTTCAATTCTAAACACTTTTATACTATCATTTTCGTGATTAGTGGGCCAAATCAAAAAACCTCAAATCTCCCAAACCTAAAAACCTAAAACCTTCAAAAACCCAATCCATGGCATCTTCTTCAAGAACAAAGAAGCAACACACTAACGTGAATCAAAAAAAGAAAGGGAGTTCATCCTTGGAGTCTAACCCTCTGTATTTACAAATACTTCTCGCAAATGATGAACAACGCAAAGTCTTCGAAGAGAAATTCCATGGACGAACCATCTTTACTCCAAAATTCGATAATGTCGGGAACTTTGAGTTTGGAGATTTTCTTTTCCCCTATCTTTTACAACAACAAAACCTTTTCGATTTTTGTTGTGAAAAAAATGACATTTATCCTGAACTTGTTAGAGTATTTTACTGCAACTTGAACATCCAGAAAAACCATCTTACTTCCTACATGAAAGGAAAAGACATTGTCTTGGATTTAAAAACTTTCAGTCCATTGTGCTGTAACATACCGATTCAAGGTAGCATAATGGGTTTTGGCCTTGTTTGTGAATGGGATAACTACGATTGAAAGGATTTCTACTATTATCTGTGTAGAATTTCAAAAGAGGAAATACAAATGCGTAAGCAACATGGGTTTGGTGACACTGTTAAGAATAGAGATATCATATATGCTGGACAATTCAAACTTGAGGACCGTTTGCTTCATTACTTTCTGATCTATGTCATTTTTCCTAAATTTTCAAACCATTCTCGAATCAGTGACATAGAACTTCAATTTATGTATGCTATGAAGTATAATATCAAAATTAATTGGGCTTAAATGATAATGAGACAAATGTGAACTGTTCGAGGAACTCAAAGTCCATTGCCCTATGCAATCTTCATAACCAATATTCTTGAACATTTTGGTGTTTCTACTGCTGGTGAGACCAAGGTGACTCTTAATCTTCGTGAAAGATAGATTGATGTGGAAGTGAACCGGAAAATGGGATTCTCCTTAAATCCTCATGACCGCACCTATAAGCATAGAGCTGATAAACCGACAGCTCCTATTGATCAATCAGAACCTACCCCTCCTAACCCTCCTAAACCTCAACCTTATGAGTTTCATGCTAAAATGTCCTCATCTTCTGCCATGCCATCAAATCAGATGATTATGGATGAGTTGTTTTCTCGTCGAGGCTAAATCACTAACCGGATGGATGCTCTTGATGCTTAGAATCAACAAATCCAGTTTGAACTTCATCGTATCTCTTATAAGATGAGTAGCATGGACATTGATGAAGGTAGCTCTGAGCCTGAGTCTTAGATTATCTTTGTTTTTAGGATTTTCTGTTTGTAATGTTTTCATGGCTTTTGGACAAAATTTGTTATTATGTTGTTTTGTTGTTGTTGTTTGCTGAACAAATGTTTGAACATCTTTTGTTTTATGCTATGCATTGCTATGTTTGATTTTCACTTATATATGAATATGTATGTTGTATATATATATATATATATATAATGCTGAAAACTCTTAACTTTTCTACTTTTTGATGAAGTCAAAAGGGGGAGAAAAGTTGGGAGAAGTGTATTTTTTGTCAAATTTCTTTCATGCACATAACTCCAAATGAAAGGAGGAACATACAAAATAGGGGGAGCATACTCACGTCATCTCAACATATCTCAAAGTATGCTGCTCTCAGAAAACTACACTATTAAATAAGATATTGGTTTGTTATCATCAAAAAGGGGAGATTGTGAAGAAGATCTTTGCTCTTGACCTTGGCACTGTTTTGATGAAGACACCAACATCACCAAAAATAAGAAAAGGAAGACTACTTATGAAGACAAATCTTCAAGACAAATTAGTCTAAGTTAAAGCTTCAAGAAAATTAGATTAAGTCTCTATAGGTACTTCTATCCTAAAACTCCTTGTTATACAAAGTAGTAATGCTCAAACCATTTTTAAATAATAATGAAAAACTTTAAAAATACTTAAAACATTTTTTGAAATGATGTGTAACGGATTACTGTATCTAAGTAACATGTTATATAAGTGAGAAAACCAGTTACCCAATAAAAAATGTGCAGGGTAATCGATTACTGTATGTGAGTAACAGATTACCCAGTTTTAGCAAAGTTGAGTAATTGATTACTCAAGGAAGTAGTCAATTACTCTAATTAAATTTAAAATGTCCAGTTGGACAGAGTGTTTGGATAATCGATTACTCACGGCTGTAATCGGTTACTAAGAGTTGTTGCATCAGTTTTCAGATTTCAAAATGAATGGTTTTCATCTCAAGAAATGATTTCATTCCAATCAATTCCTACCCTTTCAAAAAGGTGTTATGGCTGGTTGGAAAGCCTATTTAAAGGCATTGAAACTCATAATCAAATCATAACTCTTACACAATCTTCTCACAAACTTTCAAACATAATTCTGAAAATTATATGAAATATTTTTTGCATTTTTTGCAACTTGTTCTTTAACTTTCAAAGTGAATTTTCTTAGTTGCTTGAAGTAAAGTGTTTCAAAGTTTTATAAACTTATAAGAGCAATATTAATTAGTATATAAAGAGTTATCGGATTGCAAGTGATATTACATACCAAACTTATAAAGGCAATCCTTCCATTATTTTAAAATTTTCATTAACATTGTAGAATTCTTTCTTTCACAAGGGTGTGATAAGAAAGGGGATAAAGTCATTTGGAAAGGGTGTTTGTCAAGAGTGACATAAGTATTAGTGAGTGAGTAAGGTACATAGAGGTCTAGGGGTGAGATATTGTAATTACAACTCATAATATTTAGTGAAGAAATCTCTTTTGCTGCAAGAGTACTGGATGTAGCCTTCGGTGGACAAGAAACAAAACCATTATAAAATCTCGGTGTACTCTCTTCTCCTTTATCTCTTGATTTTTACTTGTTAATTTTCTGCATAATTTTTTCCGCTACACTTAACTTTTAATTTTGCGGAAAAAGTGACCATACTTTCAAATCAACTAATTTAATCCCCCTCCGTCTTAGTTGCAATCTTAGCCTTACACTTAAAAGAAAATGAATTTTCAAAATTGAAAAATGTAAATAAGAAATTTACAATTTCTCTTTTATTTCATTCTTTCCTTGCTATGAACAATCATCCGTTCACACAAAAATATTTGCCTAGAGTAGCAAACTGGACTAATATCTTTAAGATTTAAAATATAAATTACTTTTTCTATGGTACGCAACCACATATACAAGCACAATTATCTTATTTACTTAATTAATGTTATTTTATTAATTATAAAAAGAAATTAGTTATTAATTTATGTTAGAGTTAAAAATATATTTTAAACTTATATATATAAATTATTATTATATAATATAAATAAATACAGTAAAGCAAGTCATTAAATGATTTTCAAAGATGGTCCATTCTAAAAAAGAAATAAGATGTAAACAAAAGGATTTGTAATAGCTAATAAGGAATCTAACTTTGAAAGAGAATAATGTTGGTTTCAAATCATTTAAAGAGTGACAATACTTTTTTTTTGTGATTAATAAATATATTTTCACACTTTTATAATACAATGAAAAATGCATATAGCTTTAAAAGTTATTTTTCCGTCGAGCAACTTTATAAAATTATAAAGAATTATCCCAACACCCATAAATAGGTACAAATTTATTTGAATTTATTAAACCACAAAATTACTGAAATGCCCCTTCTAGAAAAAGCTTTCCACTTCACACATCATCATTCACTTCACAATTTTCTTATAGGAGGTCATGGTGTTACATTACACGATCAAAATATAGATGTGTATTGTATTGACGTCATCTTATTATTGGATATTGACTGTTTCATTGGTTAGTTTGGAGTTAATAGTCTGAGTTGGAGTGAATTGTATAATTTAGGGACATCATGAATGATAAAAATAGAAGGAATTAACGAATACATTAAAACTACAAAAGTATTGTATATTATTTATCAACGAGGTATAAATTTATTCCTTACCAATCGTAAAGGGAGTCGTTGGTGAGAAAATTGTCCTTAAAATTAAAAGAATTTAGAGAATTAATATAAATAAAAATAAAATTTAGAAATTTACAATTACTCATTTATTTCATTCACATCCTTGTTATGAACAATTATGCATTCTCATAAAAACATATGCCTAGACTTACAAGCTAGACTAATATATGTAAGATCTAAGATATAAATTATTTTTTCTGAGATATACAACCACGTATACAAGCACAATCATGATAACATGGTCCGTTATCGGGATCCTTCTAAAAATAGCATTTCAAGGTACAATGGTTGTAGCAACTAATACTAATGTTAGGACAAGAAGTATATATTTTAATGGCTTATCCATTATCAACTGAAGCAAACATGCTTCATGATTATAATGCCAATGAAGTTATCAACCGCGTCTTTGTTGTGTGCCATAGACAACATGAACAAATGATCTCTTACCATTTGAGTTGAATTGATGTGTAACTTTTCAAACTAATTTATAAGGAATAAAGAAGAGATAAACTCTTGAAAATAATATTAAAATATTTTATATTATATTTCATTATTATTAGAACATTTCATTAGCTTTATAAAGCTTTAAATTTTATTTTTCCCTCGTTGTATAGAATTACTAGTAACTTTATAAAATCATAAAAAATTATCCCAATATCCATAAATAGGTAAAACATTATTTGAATTTATTAAAACACAAAATTACCGTAATGCCCCTTTGGAGAAAGGTTTCCCCTTCACCCTTCATCATTCACTTCACAATTTTCTTATACGGCCAACAAAATTAGGTGTTCAAACTATTATTTAAAAATAGAGTGTTACATTACATTATCAAATATGGATGCATATTGCATTCACTTCACCTTGCATTTGTATTGTTTTCTTTCATATGCATCTCATCACAGTCCACAATATCCTCATTCTCACCATGTCTTGTCTAACATGTGTAACTCTGATCAATACCATGACACACTAAATGAACTTTTAACTCATTTGGAATAACTTGGTTTGAGTAACAACATTTTAAACAAGGGCATACAATTCTATTAGGATTTTCAGCCTTCTCAATTGCGAACCTAACAAATGATTTCACTCCATCCTCATACCCCTTCGTCAATCAATTGACACTCATCCATTTTCGATCCACTTTCCAATCGTGAATTGATAGAAATAATATAATGAGCATAAATCCCTAAAGCATGGAGTTAAGCTCACCAAGTAGAGCAAATACATCATGTAATTATAAAAAAGGGAAACCCTAACTCATAATGTAATAAGGTGAAACGGGAAACTCTAACTCAACACAAGCTAAATGAGTGAATTCATCTTCAAATCATGTAATTAAAAAAAGGCAAATATTTGTAAGGAAAACTCACTTTCAATTCAATGTTGAATGAGTGAATAATGATTTTGAGGTTAAATGAGTGAATGAGTTTCGAATTCGGTATTGAATGATTTTCGTGTTAAATGAGTGAATGATTTTCGTCTTAAATGAATGAATGATTTTGAGGTTGATTTTCGGTATTGAATTGATTTTGAGGTTGAATGATTTCGAGGTTGATATTCGGTGTTGAATTGATTTACGTTCCTTCACGGGATTCAACCTAACATTACTCCAATATTTGAATGTTATCAATACATTCTATGTAACCACGACTCCAATGTAGCTAACCAATGTGTTGCCACCCTTCGAGTTTAATGGTTGGCCTTTTTTTCTTCCATTCAACTAATATCTTCACGTCCTTACTTTTTGCACGAATGACCTTCTTCATGGAAATCCTTCCATGTGGAGTTGTTAATGAATAACAAAATTCTTATCTTGTGGAGTCTGTGTAGCATCGTCACTAATAAGTGCAAAGAGTCGATACCATTCCTTGTCACTTCGATAATTTATTCAAAAAGTCGCTATGTCTCCCTACCCTAAAGGTAGCTGTGTCCCCCCTCCAACCAATTAGTCTAGTCGAGCAGCCTTCGCTCCAACACTGCTTAGGCGAGCTCTCCTATCTAAGGGAAAGTCTCTCTTCCACTCCTCCCCTAACCCTTTAGCCTCGCTTGTCCCCTCCAAACCTTTCTTGTGATGAAAGAAAAGAGGTTGATGCACCCTCAGGTGTGGAAACTTTAAAGGCTTCGGTCGAATACCCTCCGTCCTACCCAGGAAAAACCTTCCTCTTCTTTCAGTTCTAGTCGCATCTTCGGACCTATTCCTTAAGGTCGGAGCTAGTCATTCCTACTAAAGGAATTCAACAACTAGTCCCCATTGTTAGCTTCTATTTATGCCCTTCGATCCTCATACCATACTGAGCTGCCTAGCTCCAAGACTTGTAGTGGAGCCTCTTAATTTTCCTAGCCTATGGGGAATACAAGGGGGAATCCTCACAGTCAGATAGCTATGAGTGAAAGAAGAAAGAGAGTTTCGAGTTTACCGTAGCTACTTCTTCCCCTAGCATGACTTTCCCGGTTGGGGAAGATAAAGAAGTTCCCCTCCAATCCAAAACTTATTAGTCGAGTAGTAACCCCCTCTCCTGCACCTGCACTTCAGAGATTGATTGGTTGAACCAGGAGTCTCATCCCCCTATAAAATACCTAAGAGTTAGTTATTGTTATGACCAGCCGAAAACTGGTCCTCTAGATGCCTTCTAACCGTCCTTTTAGCCTATTCCCGCTTATGCTTACTTCATGGCTGATAAGCCTACAGACGCTTGACGCCCCGGAATAGCCTTGCTTTCACGTTCCCCCTCTTTCCTTAGATCAGGTTAGCGCTTATGCTGCTTTACGCAACTATATTCAATCCATTGAGTAGAGAGGGCAATGGAATCAGTCGTCATCCTTCGCTCTTGTGGGACTCGAATCCACTACATAGGCTTTTTTTTCCTTGTTCTACCGAGATGAACTAAAGAGCGTGAAGGTATTTAACCAAGCCAATGGAGCTTGCCTGGTCTTTCTCGCCTTTCACCGAGTCTGGGATCGATCCCATCTACCATTTCGACAGGAGATTAGATTAAACAAGTGCTTTTTCCTCCAACCTTGAGCAATTCGTGTGAACAGATTCAGGTGCGTAGCCTTTTTCCACTATGCCTATCGCCTTGAGCTGGCACTCCTAACCTAAACCATTTAACCGGCACTCCTCCCCTTTCTAGTCTACTTGCCACTTCCGACAACAGCTAAATCTATGGCACTTGCCTTGGCTTATTCCCTCGGGTACTCCCCCTTTTTTTAGAATAAAGTTCAAGCATCATCCTATTAAGTAAGGTCTTGGCGTGGCCGCTCTTTTAAGGTAAGCTTTCTTTCCCATCTCTCGTTTCAAGTTCGAATGCTTTTCTGCTTTCTTAACTGTACGAATACGAATAGGAAGCTTGGCAGCTCTGCCAAAAAGGTAGTGAAGATCTTAGCCTGAGAATAAAAGTGATTGTTAACCGGCTTCGCGAAATCCTTTACCTTTAGGCTTACTCGTGGCTAGGCACCTGCCTTCATTTCACCATCATTTTATGGCTCTTATCCTATGCAAATTGTAGAAAACCAACTTAAATTAACACTTTTTAGGTGAATTTTGCATGATTAAATAAATTAGTTCTTTATTAATTCTTGTTCAAGTTTTCTTCGATTCTTGTAGGAAATTGAATATTAAAGAATAAATTCAAAGATGGACAAGAATTCAAGCCAAAATTCAAGACAAAAGCTCAAAATCAATTGCTAAAAGAAATCAAGTTAAAGCATGACATGCTATGTCCTTAATTTGGTTACCTAGCCTTGAAGGAAGGTAGCTTACTTCATCTTGAAGAAACCTAAGTTAAGGTAGGCAAAGCAACTTGCAAAAATAAAGTAACAAACCAAAGGAAAAAAGATTGCTTCACCATGAAGAAATCAAGCACAAAGCTGTCCAGCCAAGCCAAGTACCAAGCACCTGGCCAGGTCAGCCAAGCACCAAGCATCAGGCTAGGTCAGCCAAGCACCAAGCACTAGGCCAGGTCAGCTAAGCTGCTGAACAAGCAGCTTAGCAGTCCAACCAAGCAGCTTAGTGGGGAACCAGCTGAGCGCCCAGCACTTTGGCCTATAAAAAGGCATGAAATTCTCATTTGTAACACATTATACATTCATTCTAAATTCTTCCTAGTTGATTCCTCTTCATTTCATTTCATTTTAGGTAGTTGTTAGGCTAGTTTTAGAGTAGTTTTTCATATAATTCAAGAGGAGAAAGGAGAAGGCAAATGAGATGCAAAAATTCATTTTGTAATCTCATTTGGAACCTAAAGCATCAAATCCTTGGATGGATGGCTCATGCTCCTAACAATTTCATTTTTAAGTTGATTATGTATTTCTACTTCTTCTTTTATTGTAAAGTTTGAATTTTAATCATTCAAGTTCGTGCTTTGGTTAATTTTATTTGTTTGAGAAGTACTTAATGCTCTTTTTAGATTGATCACCCAAAAAATGATTTCAAGTCATAAAAATTACTTGTCTCAAACACTTAACAAATAAACTAAGAAGTAGTTGTACTACTTAGTTTATTTGCCAAG
>NC_032025.1:13343535-13344576 GCF_001865875.1 Lupinus angustifolius | reverse complement strand
TCTTTAATACCAACCTTCCTTAAGGAAGAAGTTTGGTTTGTTAATAAAATGAACCCGAAAGGGAGTAAATAAATAAATGTCACTTAAATTTATTATTCTTTTGTTCTTTATTTATTTATTTGTGTCTAACAACTAACTATTCATCACTTTTGTACATTAGAATATGATAAGTGCCAAACATACCTAAAATTCATACACTTTTATGGCACTTATCTTAAGCATAATTGAGAGAAACCAACTTAAAATAATACTTTTTGTATAGATATCACAATTTAGTATATTTGTGTTCGTATTTCCTTTTTATGTATTTTGTAGGAATTAAAATGAAGAAAAGAATAGAAAATATTCATGGTCAATAAAGCAAAAAAGTCAAGAAAATCCAGGTGCTCAACTAGGCTGCTGAGCGTGGAACAAGCCCCGCTGAGCTGACCTGGCCACCAGCTTGACCTGGATACCAGCCTGACCTGGACCAAACTGCTCAATCAGGCAGCTGAGCAGACTTGCTTAGCCGCTCAGCCTAGCACCAGACTAGACTTGGAACGGTCAGAAATCTGCTTGACACGGTCAGGCACGAGCTTGGAACAAGACCAAGCTGCTGAACAAGCTGCTCAGCAGTCCAACCAAGCAGCTCAGTGGAGAACCAGACTCCTAACCAGATCAGCAAGCACCAAGCCACGTCTCAGTCAATACGGTCAGAAGCTGCTGAACAAGCAGTGAAGCAGTGAAGCAGGTGCGCTGAGCGGTGCGTACCAGACTTGACTTAACCATCAAGCAAACCATGAAGTCAACCATGACCTCACCGCAAGTAGCCCACCATAGGCTTTTCAGAAGTAGCAAATAATAGCTGGTCTCATAGTCCACAACTAGCTTTGATGAGTCATGCACAAGGAAGTGACTAAGCTACTTGGTCAAGGGACCAAACCTATGCTAAAGGGTTTGGTCAGCTGCTGAGCGGTCTAGCTAAGCAGCTCAGCGGTCTGGCATGAGGCCTATAAATAGGAGGCCAATTCCTTCGAGCAAAAAACACAATTCATCATAAAA
>NC_032025.1:13343117-13343435 GCF_001865875.1 Lupinus angustifolius | reverse complement strand
ATTTTGTACTCTCATTTGGAACTCAAAAGCATCCAATCCTTGGATGGATGGCTCATGCTCCTAAACATTTTCTTTTGAACAAGGTTATGTAATTTCTACTTCTTCTTATTTTACAAAAGTTTGGATTTTAATCATTCAAGTTGGTGTTGTGGTTAATATTATTTGTTTGAGAAGTACTTAATGCTCTTTTTTGATTGATCACCTAAAAAATGATTTCAAGTCAATAAAATTACTTGTCTCAAACACTTAACAAATAAACTAAGAAATAGTTGCACTACTTAGTTTATTTGCCAAGTTAAGCATGCTTTTCTTAAGATC
>NC_032025.1:13342739-13343017 GCF_001865875.1 Lupinus angustifolius | reverse complement strand
ATCCTATCCTCAACCTATCCTCATCCTCATGCTCGTCCTCATCCTATCCTCATCCTTGTCCTCAACCTATCCTCATCCCCTTCCTCATTCTCGTCTTTAGCCTCATACTCATCCTGTCCTCATTCTCATTCTCGTCCTCATCCTATCCTCATTCTTGTCCTCATCCTATCCTCGTCCTTATGCTCGTCCTCATCCTATACTCATCCTATCCTCATCCTCATCCTCACCCTCCTCCTCATTCTCCTCCTCATCCTCCTCCTATACTCATCCTATCCTCA
>NC_032025.1:13337175-13342639 GCF_001865875.1 Lupinus angustifolius | reverse complement strand
TTTAATAAAACTTATACCAGAATTATGTCGTAATCCATGGATATACACTAGGCTAGTTCCCAGGAAAGAGAGGTGGGTCGTAAATGAGAGTGCAAATTGTCAAGGATAGCACTAGTATTTCTCTGCCTATGTTTTGATGAAGACAATGTTCTATTAAAGCTTGAAGATGGCTCAACAATCAACATGCCTTATGCTTATTTGGTCATATCTAGACTAGGACATAATTTGAGTATATATTCTAAGTAGTATGGGATGTGTGCCGTAGTAAGTCTGAGATGTGTGCTGTAGTAATTTGAGTTTATATTCTAAGTAGTCTATATTGGTCGAAGATTGCTAGAAAACATTTTAAAATTAATGAAGATGTTTTTCTGAACATGGGTGGTTTAGCTTGTTGGGGTGCTAGTTTAAGTGATTGTGGTTGGGCAAACAACAACTCGTTTGATGCTGTTGAAATGTATAAGTCGTGTCTGTGTCGACCTCAATTATATGTTCAAGGCGAATTGACCAAAGTTGGGTCACTGTCCGTGGAAAATAGACTCTTACACTACTTGATTGCCTACATTCTAATTCAGAGGAACACAAATCATGCACAACCTACTGTGAATGATTTGAGGTTCATGTTTGTGGTGAAGGAAAACATCATGATAAATTGGTCTGGCGAGAATTTGAAGGTCATGTATAACGTCTCCACCTCTCAATTAAGGCTGCTTCCTAATAGTATTTTGATATCCCGAGTTATTGACTATCTACATATTGATGTTTCAGATACTATAGTGATGCATTGCTCACACAAGGATCACTTGATTGGTGAAAGTCTGATTCATAAAATGGGTATTTACAACAACGGTAAAACATGGCAATATCAAGAGGACTTCAACAATGCCAACCTTGATCCTTCTGGTGAAGATGATCAATATGATAATCAAGAGCCATTTGCTACAACTCAGGGGGAGTATTTAGGACATGCATCACAGGAACCTGTTTTTGGACAAGCTTACATGGATGCTATGGAACAACGTCTCAACAATAGGATGGATCTTCACTTTCAGTCTCTTAAGGACTCGTAACATACGGATTTGGAGCATTTTGAGGAGCATCAGAATACATTCATTGACAACCATGACTAATCCTTGTGGAACCATATTCAGACCATTATTGACTCTCAGACTAGAAGACTATGTGCTGAGTTCAACAAGTTGAGTGCCTTCATCAAAGGTGGTAGTAGCTCGTCACTTCCTGACAACCAGAATCCTCCATCTCATCCTTAGATAGGAACCCTTAGAGTCTTAGTTTAGCCTTCTTAGCTAATGGACCTTGTTGATCCTTATTTCCTCTTGAGAACCTTTATTTTTATATTGCATCACTGCTCTTATGGATTGTAATAACTCTATAACTTATGTTGAACTACTGCTTTACAACTTAACTTTTTGTGTTAAAATGATTTCGAATTATCGTGTTTATGTTGCATATAGCTCTTTACTTTGTTTGAAATGGATCTTGATCATGATTGGTGTATGTGATTATATTGAATGATTATGCCTATTGCTAACTGTTCATACATATCCAATGCTTAATCATTCCATGCTTAACTTGATATATCATAACCTTTCATGCGATTAAAACTGTTATGTTGCTATTTGATGTCCATTTAATCAATTAAGGGCTTCAGTTAATCGATTAAATGATGAAAAATTGTGAATTTGTTCAAGCTTCTCACAACTGATTAATTAGTTACTTACCCAAAATTTAATTGATTAATTACAGTCTATTATAACCATGATAACTCTCCTAACTTTTGATTAGAATTGAATATTTTCATCTTTTTGATAATGTCAAAAGGGGAGAAAGGTTGCTTGTTGTATTACATACATTTTGCAGGTTGTATAATAAGTTGCAGGTTGTTTTTACCAAGCTTCCGTATATGATGTTTGCTTACCTACAAGGAAGCAAATGCGCTTCAACTTTGTTCTTTGAAAAACAGCCATTAACAACAATTCTGCAAATTCATCATCAAGCTAATACATCAACAATTGAAGAATTTTGATGAAGTGTTTGTCATTATCAAAAAAAAGGATATTGAGAGTGCAAAGTGTCAAGGATAGTAGTAGCATTTCTCTATCTATGTTTTGATGAAGACAAGGTTCTATTAAAGCTTGAAGATTGTTCAACAATCAACATGCCTTATGCTCATTTGGTCATATCTAGACTAGGACATAATTTGAGTCTATATTTTAAGTAGTCTGGGATGTGTGTCGTAGTAAGTGAGTATAAGTTCAGTGAACCTAGGTGCTAGTCTCTTAAGCTATCTTAATTATCATATCATATCCATTGGACATATCATCATCTAGTTAATTGTATGTTCATGCATTAATCATACATGTTATATGTGCATATTAGGCATAATATAATTGCTAGAACATGTATATATGTTGTGCATAACATATGAGAAGTTTACCTTTTGAAACATGTGCATTAATTTTCCAGTTAATCGATTAACATGGTGACTTAATCGATTAACTCAACTGTTTTTCTATTAAATCAGTATTTTCTGTTTAAACTGTTTTCTGTGTCATTCTGTTGCATGGTTAATCGATTAAGGGGTAGTCTTAATCAATTAACTAGTATGTTATTTGTTATAACTGAATTTTGGTTCAACCGTTTAACTGTTTGCAACGAATGTAACCGCCTAAACAACATGCTAGAAATAAGAGGCAACATTCAGAAAACCACATCATTGTATTCTATTGTATAGGATTGTTTAGAGAGCATTTTGCATATTTTTTTTTACTGATTTTGCAAGAGAGATTGCATGCGTGAGAAGAGAGATATTATGTTTTTTTGATTTCCATCATTTGCTTACTGTTTTGTATAATTTTATGTTCATCCATATCTTGCTCACATGCTCATGCATTAGATAGATTGTTAGAGATATTATCTGTATACTGCTTTTGATTAACTCACATAAATCTTGATGGCTTAATTGATTAGTAAGTGGGTTAGTCTTTGAGTCTTTTTCTTGTAATATTCCAAGCATTATTGTGCTTAGTATACCTTGTTGTTTAACATGTTTTTTTGTGTATTTCTGGATTAGTCTCTTGGTGTGAGATCACCACAGAGATTGAGATTCTTCACCAAGGTTAGGAGGTCTTGATTTGAGGACAAGAATATTGACTGGGGCTGTTTCACGAGAAAGGTTTTCTCAGGCGAAGGGTAGAGTCAAACCAAGGATTTAAGGGTCCTAGATTTCAAGAAAGAAGCGTCGTATGTGCTTGTAATTGAATTGGTGTGTGTACTCATACTGTATCTCAATATTGTGAAGAAGAAAATCTTCCTAGATTAGAAGGGGAGGCCTGGATGTAGTTTGTAGTGGACCGCAAACGAACCAGGATAAAAATCCTTTTGTACACTATTATTTCTCTCTTAATCTTCTTTAAGTTTCTTGCCGTTATAAATTGAATCTGTAATTGATATTCTTGATATTTTTTTAATGCCATATGCTTAATATTTGTGCGTAAAAATATATGTATTATATATGTTCAGTTGTGTTTAAATAACTGCGCAATTTGCCTGTCTGATCATTCTGTTCTGTGCAATAGTTAATCGATTAAAGTGTGTTGTTAATCGATTAACTAGGCTATTTCCAGCGATTGGGTTTTGGTTCAAGAAGCGGTGTATGATAACTGCTACACCTATTCAACCCCCTTCTAGATGTTTCTAGGCCACTGATACCTAACAAGTGGTATTATAGTTAGTACGACGTGCTAGCTCAACCGTATCCGTGTGATTCTAAGGGAATTAAAATGGGTTCTACCAACCCCTTTGGCGGTGATGGCGCATCCATTAACCGCCATTCCTTATTCAGTGGCGAGGGTTACGCCTACTGCAAAGTCCGAATGAAAACTTTCATTGAGGCTATTGATTCAGATATTTGGGAATCCGTAATCAGTGATCCTTTCGTCCCATTCCACTCAGTGGATGCCGAACCGAAAGAAAAGCCTAAAAGCTTATGGACCAATGAGGAGCGCAAGAAGGTCCAATTCAACCTTCGCGCTAAAAATATAATTACCTCGGCCCTATCCTACGATGAATTCTTTCGGGTGTCTCAATGTCAAAAAGCCAAGGAGATGTGGGACACTTTACAAGTGACTCACGAGGACACTAGCGAAGTCAAGCGCGCCCAGCTAAACACGCTAACTCATGAATACGAACTATTTTGTATGCTACCGAATGAATCGATTGGCGACATGCAAAAGCGATTCACTCACATTATAAATCATCTTATTGCTCTAGATAAAATGTTCACCAAAGGAGAACTCACTAACAAACTTTTACATTGTCTTGACAAGAGATGGCAACCTAAAGTGACGGGAATCATGGAATCCAAGGATCTAGACTCCATGCCTTTGGCAACACTCTTCGGAAAGTTTCAGAAGCATGAGATGGACCTTATGCATCTGACTATGCATGAGGAGTCTGCTCGTAAAAAGAATGGAATATCTCTTAAAGCTTCAACATCACAACCCAATGAAGATATAGAAAATGACATCTCTGATTCAGACATTGATGAGGAAACGCTAAATCTTCTCGTGTGGAAATTTGGTAAGTTTTTGAAAAAGAAAGGAGGATTTAGACGACTACAAAAGAAAGAAGCGCGAGAATCAAACAAGAAAGGCAAGACCAAGGAGTGCTTCACTTGCCATGAATGTGGTAAGTCGGGTCACATGAAGTTCCAGTGCCCCACTTACTTGAAGAGAGTTGATTCAGAAAAGAGCACTCACTGAGACTTCAAATCAAAGAAGGCATACATCGTGTGGGATGTACCGGAGGAAGAAACAACATCAAGCACATCGAATGAAGAGGAGACCACGAAGCTGTGCTTAATGACGATAACAAATGAGACTTGCGAATCTGGTAGTAAGAATACGTCATATGAGGTATATTCTGACACATCATCCTCTTCTTCTCATTCTCCCTCATATGATGTATTATATAGTGCTTATGTTGTGATGCATGAAGAGCTTAAGAAATTAGCAAAAATAAGTAACGATAGAAAAAGAATAATTTTGCTAAATGATCAAAAATTAACTCAACTACAGAAAGAATTAGATGAATTAAAATTGGAAAATAAAACCTTAGATCTAATTTTTCTTGCACTTCATGTGATTGTTCTAAAAATAACTTATGTCAAACTACTACTTGTGAGTCTTGCGAGGACTTGAAAAACGAAAATTTTAAACTAAATGAAAAACTCGCAAAACTTACAAATAGTAAACACCAATTAGACACTCTGCTTAGTAAAACGAGAAACGTTGGTGACCACACTGCATTAGGGTATGTTCCCCCATCCCATAAAAATAGACCATACAGGAGACCTCTAACACGCCAATATAAAAATTCTAATAACAAAAATAGAGTCCCTACATGCTATTACTGTGGCACATATGGCCATACATCTCATTCATGT
>NC_032025.1:13330529-13337075 GCF_001865875.1 Lupinus angustifolius | reverse complement strand
GATACCCAGTGGTGTTTACGCTTGGGTAAGAAAGGGAGATAACTCCCTCGTCACTAACAGAAAAGGACCCAACATAATTTGGGTACTTGAGACTAGCAGGTGATCTATTTTGCGGTAATGTTTTCGAACACACAGACAAAACTGGTATCTTGATAGCGACTGTTCGAGACATATGACTAGAGACAAGTCAAAATTCCTAGACTTGTCGTTGAAAGAAAAGGGATTCGTCACCTATGGAGAAAAAAACAAAGGAAGAATCTTAGGCACTGGAAAAATTGGCAACTCAACCCATACGATAATCGAGAACGTTCTATACGTAGAAGGTTTGGAACATAATCTGTTGAGCATAAGCCAACTACACGACAAATGTAACCTTGTATCTTTCGATTCTGATTGTTGTATCATTTGTGATGTCTTATCTAATAATGTTAAATTTGTCGGATATCGAGTAAATCATATTTATATGGTTAATCTGGAGGATGTCACTTCTCTTTTCTCAAAATGTTTTATTTCAAAAGAAGATGACATGTGGCTTTGGCATAGACGCGTCGCTCACATTCATGTGAAGCATTTAGAAAAATTGTCTAAGAATGATTTAGTAATTGGTCTTCCAAAACTCGATTTGAAAACTCAGGATTCCTATGACATGTGTCAGAAATGTAAACAAGTCAAGAATTCTTTTAATAAAAAGAATGTGATATCCACAACTAGACCATTGAAACTTCTCCATATGGACTTGTTTGGACCGTCACAAATTATAAGTTTTGGTGGGAGCTATTACGCCTTAATAATTGTCGATGATTTTTCTAGATTCACATGGACTTTATTTTTAGCATCAAAGAGCGATGCTTATAAATCTTTTAAATGTCTAGCCAAACAAATCCAAAACCAGTCTAACCTGAAATTTATTTGCATTCGATCCGACCATGGCGGAGAATTCAAAAATCATAAATTTAATAAGTTCTGTAATAAGCATGACATTATACATCATTTCTCAGCTCCTCGTACCCCTCAAGAAAATGGAGTTGTTGAGAGGAAAATAGAGTTCTAGAGGAACTCGCGAGGACTATGCTAAATGAGAGCAAAGTCCCAAAATATTTCCAGGCTGATGCAGCTCACACAGCATGTTATGTAATAAATTGAATACTACTTAGACCTAATTTTTCGAAAACACCTTATGAAATTCTTAAAGGTCGAAAACCGAATATTGCTCATCTTCATGCTTTCGGGTGCAAATGTTTTATTTTGAATAATGGAAAAAGATCTTCAGGAAAATTCGACTCGAAAGCTAATGAGAGCATATTCTTTGAGTATTCATTACATAGCAAGGCATTCCGTGTGTTTAATAAATATATCATGCAATTAGAATAATCTATTCATGTTCATTTTGACGAATCTTCTCCAAAAGAGAAGAGAAATGTCTTTTCTAATGATATTTCAGGTACACTTAAAGAAGTGCAATCCAAAGACATGAATGAAATCCAACAAGATGCAGAGCAAACAATAGAAGATCAACATCAGGAAATGCCTATTGCGTGGAAAACTAAAAAGAATCATCCACTCGACAACGAGTTAGGTGATATATCTACGGGGGTGGTAACCCGTATCTCTTTACATAATTTCTATAATTTTGTTGATTTTGTATCTCAAATAGAGCCTAAGACCATCGATGAGGCCATCGAGGATGTACACTGGGGTATAGCTATGTAAGAAGAGCTAAACTAGTTCGAGCAAAATAATGTGTGGGACTTGGTCCTCAAACCTAAAGATCATCCCGTTATTGGCACCAGATGGGTCTTTCATAATAAGCTAGATGAATCTGGCTTAATAATAAAAAATAAGGCTCGCTTAGTGACCAAAGGCTACAACCAGGAGGAGGGCATCGATTATGATGAGACCTACGCTCCTGTAGCCAGACTTGAGGCCATTAGGATGCTCTTGTCTTTTGCATCAATCATGAATTTTAAACTTTTTCAAATGAATGTCAAAAGTGCCTTTTTAAATGGATATATTCAAGAGGAGGTGTACGTAGACCAACCACCAGGGTTTTAAAGCTTCAAATACCCGAACCATGTTTATAAACTCAAGAAGGCCCTCTACGACCTAAAGCAGGCTCCCAGAGCCTAGTACGATAGATTGAGTTTGTTCCTACTTGAAAAAGGGTTCGAAAGAGATTTGGTCAACACCACTTTATTTATCCTTAGATTAGATAATCATGTTTTACTTGTGCAAATATATGTTGATGATATTATCTTCGGATCTACTAACGACATCCTTTGTAAGGAATTTTCTGAGATGATGTAGGGGAGTTTGAGATGTCAATGATGGGTGAGCTGAACTTCTTCCTTGGGCTTCAAATTAAACAAATGGAAAGTGGCATATTCATCCAAGAGTCGAAGTATTGCAAGGAATTACTGAAGAAATTCGATATGGAGTAGTGTAAAGACGCATCTACACCTATGGCATCTGAATTTTATATGGACAAAGATGAAAAGGGCAAAGCGATTGAGGTAACCAAATATCGTGGGATAATTGACTCATTATTGTACATAACTGCTAGCCGCCCTGATATTATGTTTAGCGTTTGTATGTGCGCTAGATTTCATGCTTTGCCAAAAGAATCGCATTATATTGATGTAAAACATATCATGAGATATCTAAAGGGAACTATATATATGGGATTATGGTATCCTAGGGATGCTTCCCTATCCTTGGTAGGTTACTCCGATTCCGACTTCGATGGGTGCAAGTTGGATCGTAAAAGCACTAGTGAGACTTGTCACCTATTAGGCAGCTCCCTAGTTACATGGCATAGCAAAAAGCAAGCGTTTGTTGCTTTGTCCATCGCTGAAGCGGAATATATTGTCTTCAACATGTGTTGTGCTCAAATCCTTCAGATGAAGCAGCAACTTAAGGACTTTGGGCTCATATTAGAAAAGATCCCTATTAAGTGTGATAACACGAGTGCCATTAACCTTTCCAAGAGTCTCGTCTTGCATTCAAGAACCAAGCATGTGATCATGTTCAAAAAGGTGATTGTATATTAGAATTTGTTGAAACATCTAAACAGTTAGCAGATATTTTCACCAAGCTCTTCTCACGAGATACTTTCTATGTTCTTCGAAGAGAACTAGGAATCCTTGATGAAAAATATCTGGATTAATAATTTGTGATTGCCTGGCATGACCCCTCTTGAATGCTTTATAAATAATGTTGAATGCTTATGATTCCTTATATAATCCATGATTTTGTGCTGAAATGCTTTAAAAATACGTGATTGCTTAAAATTAATCTGTCAATGAGCTTTAAAATCCATGCATCCTTTTAAAAACATCCAAAACGCTATATCTGATGCATTTAATCGATTAAGTAAATTCGTTAATCAATTACCTGGGCCAATACTTCTAAACCTGGCAATTTTAACTCGGGTTAATCGATTAAGGGATGCTGTTAATCGATTAACGACATCAGTATATCAGAAACAGAAGCATTTCTAGGCATTTTTCAAAACCCCATTCATCCCCTTTTCTCTCAAATCTCAGATGAACAAGTCCAACATCATCCCTAAGCTTCAACCTAGCCCCAAACAGTATTACCCCACTACATTTCCACTCCATAAACCAGCTTTCTCATCTCCTATTTTCAAAAAATTCGTTTTCAACAAATTGTAAACCCTACCCTAGGTTTCCCTCAACCTTCCTCTAAACCTTCATCATGATTCAGTGTTTGATTGCTATGGACATAGAACGTACTAAGAGATTCAAAACAACCACGCAACATCCATCGCGTGCCCCAACAACCGTGCCACCTCAACAACCAAGGTAGGACCGCGGGGACCCACATTATTCATTGATTCTACAAGAAACCAGGCTGCTGAAATTTCAGGGGAGAAAACCTACGTATATTCAGTTTGCGAATTTGACTTGGCTAGCGGAATAGAACTTCGACTTTTCGCATGGTTTTCAAGCTCAAGGGGTTGTCCCCTTCTTGGAATTGAAAGATAACATTTACCATGCGCTAGTTAGGGAATACTATGCTAAGTTCATATACAAAGATGGGAAATATTGGTCGATGATTGTTGGAAAACTATTTGAAATTAATGAAGATGTCTTTCTGAACGTGGGTGGTTTAGCTTGTTCGGGTGCTAGTTTAAGTGATTGTGGTTGGGCAGACAACAACTCGTTTGATGCTGTTGAAATGTATAAGTCGTGTCTGCGTCGACCTTAATTTATATGTTCAAGGCGAATTGACTAAAGCTGGGTCATTGTCCATGGAAAATAAACTCTTACACTACTTGATTGCCTACATTCTGATTCAGAGGAACACAAATCATGCAGAACCTACTGTGAATGATTTGAGGTTCATGTTTGCGGTGAAGGAGAACATCATGATAAATTGGCCTGACGAGATGCTGAAGGTCATGTATAGCGTCTCCACCTCTCAATCAAGGCTGCTACCTTATAGTATTTTCATATACCAAGTTATTGACTATCTACATATTGATGTTTCAGATAATATAATGTTGGATTGCTCAGACAAAGATCACTTGATTGGTGAAAGTCTGATTCATAAAATAGGTATTTACAAGTACAGTAATACATGGCAATATCAAGAGGACTTCAACAATGCCAACCTTGATCCTTCTGGTGAAGATGATCAAGATGATAATTAAGAGCCATTTGCTACAACTCAGGGAGAGTATTCAGGACATAGATCATAGGAACCTGCTTTTGGACAAGCTTACATGGATGCTATGGAACAACGTCTCAACAATAGGATGGATCTTCACTTTCAGTCTCTTAAGGACTCATCATACGGATTTGGAGCATTTTGAGGAGCGTCAGAATACATACATTGACAACCATTACCAATCCTTACGGAACCATATTCAGACTACTACTTACTCTCAGACTATAAGACTATGTGTTGAGTTCAACAAGTTGAGTGCCTTCATCAAGGGTGGTAGTAGCTCATCGCTTCCTGACAACCAGAATCCTCCATCTCATCCTTAGATAGGAACCCCTAGAGTCTTAGTTTAGCCTTCCTAGCTAATGGACCATGTTGATCCTTGTTTCCTCTTGGGAATCTTTATTTTTATATTGCATCGCTGATCTTATGGATTGTAATAACTCTATAACTTCTGCTGAACTAGTGCTTTACAACTTAACCTTTTGTGTTAAAATGATTTCGAATTATCGTGTTTATGTTGCATATAGCTCTTTACTTTGTTTGAAATGGATCTTGATCATGATTGGTGTATGTGATTATATTGAATGATTATGCCTATTGCTCACTGCTCATACATATCCAATGCTTAATCATTCCATGCTTAACTTGATATATCATAACCTTTCATGCTATTAAAACTGTTATGTTGTTGTTTGATGTCCATTTATTTGATTAAGGGCTTCAATTAATCGATTAAATGATGAAAAATTGTGTGGGACTTGGTCCCCAAACCTAAAGATCATCCCGTTATTGGCACCAGATGGGTCTGTCATAATAAGCTAGATGAATCTGGCTTAATAATCAGAAATAAGGCTCGCTTAGTGGCCAAAGGCTACAACCAGGAGGAGGGCATCGATTATGATGAGACCTACGCTCATGTAGTGAGACTTGAGGCCATTATGATGATCTTATCTTTTGCATCAATCATGAATTTTAAACTTTTTCAAATGGATGTCAAAAGTGCTAACTCATGTAAGAAGCTTGTTTGTTAAACAAGCAGAAGTACATATTCTCTTACACAAAATCTCCTAAATCACTCAACAAATCCTCTCACGCCACCACCATTAGACACATCATCTATGCTAGTCTAAATCTATTTACGTTGCATTAAATTTTCTATCTGATTTGATGAGGGTGAGATTCTCCTATAAATACCTCACCCCATTCTCTCATTTTTACACTAAATTTCCTATACACTCTAAGGTAGTCTTTTATTTTCTCTTCTTCATCTTCTTCTCATACTTCATAGAAAGTTATGATCTTTTATTATGTTGTTCATAAAGTAGAGTTTATATTTGTTCTTTAAGTATTTTATGAAGGCATAACTAAAGGGGATGATAATAAAATCATGTGAACCTTTATGTAGTTTTTGACCTTTGTAAATCTTGAAATTTCTTCCTTATTCTTAGATGGAAAAACTATATCTTTAGACAAGGTGAGATGACTTATTTGTTTGGAAATATTAGAAATTATTGTTAGTATTTGAATGTGTTTAAAGGTGATGATTTTAAAATCAAAGGAACTTTAGTGTGCTTAGGAAAAAGTTTGTATTTTATTCTTGACAGTTTACGATGTTGATGAGTTGTTGTTGAAAATGTTTCATTTTTAGAAAGTATTATGTTTAAAAATTATTTGGCATATTTTACTCTTTGATTTCCAAGTTAAAATAATGATTTGGGATAAAAGATGATTTATTAAAGTCTTGACTTCATAAACTTAAAGTGTTATGAAGTTTTGGATATTAAAGTAGTAGAAAATCTTACCTTAGAATTTATTTTTATGACTATTGAAATTAACACTTACTAACCCTTGAAGTTT
>NC_032025.1:13330120-13330429 GCF_001865875.1 Lupinus angustifolius | reverse complement strand
AAAATGTTGAATCTTAGTTAAGTGAACTTACTTTAAAATGGTAAGATTTACTTAAAAAATATTGATTTAAAAGTATTGATTTTGTTTAAATTGACTTACTTTAAAAATGATAAGTCCATCTTAATGATCTTATTTTAAAATGTTAGTTTTAATAAAAATGTTTTACTTACAAAAAAATAAGATTTATGAACTATCGGAAAAATGTAATGAAGTGGGAATACATGTCTAGAAAGGTTCTGTCTAAGGAAAGACTTGGTATTTAAGGGTGTCTTTACGACCCACATCTCTTTCCTAGGAACTAGCCTGATG
>NC_032025.1:13325622-13330020 GCF_001865875.1 Lupinus angustifolius | reverse complement strand
TTGTAAGACTTTCAATGACAAATGATGAATCAAGGATATTCAACTTTGAATTGGATGGACGAAAGCAATTAAATTCATTTTAAATCGAAAGTTTTATCTTTCGCGTAAAAAGTTATTTCGTAAGTATAATAGTTATCGTTAGTTAACTAATTAACATTATTTTTGCGTAATGAAGAGTTCGAGGGGAGATCGGATCAAGTAAGCTCACCTGCAAACAGAGAACCTAGCGACTCGACACGCTCACGTGAGGGAGAAAACATCATGACACAAATGTGTCCAAATATGCGTCCGGACCTCCAAACTCCCTCACAAGTTTGGAGTTACCTTGGGTATTAAGAAAACTTGTACTTAATCAATTTCCTGTTTGTTTGGATTAAGTACGGGAATATTTCTTATAATTTATGTTATGTTTATATATGCAAATACTATGTTTACTCTTGAATTATAATGTTTGAATGATTATTATTGGAATGATATGTATGTGATAATTGTTAAATTCAAGGTTTAAAAACATGTGATATAAATGAGAAATATTTTCCTTGAGAAAAGTAATTAAAATGATATTCAGTCTCTTCTCGCTTGAGCGAGAAGTGTCTAGAGAAAACAAGTGTTTTAGCTCGGGGTGAGACAGCTATCGCTTGAGCTAAAATAGGTACCAATAGAACTTATTGTTTTCTCGCTTTAAGCCACAAATGCATCAAAAATGGATGTGCCCTAGCTTGAGCGAGACAGTTCTCGCTCGAGTGAGAGGGCTCCATACAGACATGGCTTCTTTTTAAGTCATATGAACGATAACTCTCATATATACGAGAGCCTAATGACATGTTTTCCGTCAAGAAGTTATAAAGGTAAATAACTATATGAAATTCTTGAAAGTAATAAAAGTAAGGAATTGCTTTGTTAAAGGCAATAGCCCTAGCTTGGGTGTGAACTGTATTTACCCTTGGGAAAGATCGTGACTCGGATGATTGGATGATTGAACCCGGTTCCCGAAATCGACAAACTTATACAAGTACCTTCATTCTTGCGCCTATTTAGGGCAAGATTTCCGACTGTGATGTCGTGATTAGGTCGATGCCCAAAAACGTATTACATGATACCACACAGTGAGGTCGTCTGACCGTGAGAGGCTTGGCCATGTGGTTGTCTAGGGTGATTCAGCGATGGTTCGTAGTGGTAGGGATGTTATTCCTTTATTTACGTGTTGAAGTAAGATCGGATCTCACAAGAAGCATTCTTCTGGGAGATGTCTTAGGTTGGGCCGATCATATAAAATAATGATTAAAAGATTTAATCAGCTAACCTCGGTTAGTGTGCATACTCATTATGGATAATGAAGTAGTGGATATGAAATTTACGGGAGACGAACGAGACCCTGAGATCTTGAGAGGGACGACGATGGCGGTGGTTCGTCAGCAAAGTCTTGAGGGTGAGTCTAGGTGAGACGAGTCCCTTGTATTACTGGATGAGGTATTCTGTTGGATCGGACAGTTCTCACAACGCAAACTAGACGATCTCTGACAACCCCTCTTTGCAATTAGGATCAATGAGAGGGATGCCCACAAAGTGTTTGATACGACACCATCCTAAAATGGACATTTCTTGAGAACAGATCGATCATATATCCTTGCGAGGAACAATTTTGGTGCGTTCAAATCGGCTTGTTATGTGACCTGTACTCTTGGTTATTTCCGAATAGTATATTGGGAGGATATTGGTGAAAGTATGGATGAAACAAACATAACATTAATACATTGAGATTGTGGACTTTGATCCTTATAATCTGATATTATAACATCATTCATCATTGTGCATTTTATATGTGATGTATATATTGTGTTTATTATGCGTGTCTGTCTGGATGTGACATTCCGTGTAATTCCACGTCGTCAATGAGTAATATTCATTAGATGTCTTACTCCCTCTTCTTTCTATTTGTCTTCTATTTGCGTTTTGTTTAGATGGATCATTCTGTCAGGATCCAGAGTTACCGGTTTTCGATGTACCAGGAGGAGGCACGAAGGATTAAGGGAAACGGTTATACCTACACATGCCATTGTGCTTTTTGATTAGTGTACCTGTGTAGGGTATTTATTTTGCGAGTAGTTTTATTTAGGCGACGATTAGGATTCTGCCTTGTACTTCGTACCAACATTTCATGATATTTTAATGAAGTGTGATTCAAAGTTATATTGAGTTATATTTTTATTACCTTTAGGTAATGGTGTTTTTGATTTTCCACATTGTATGTTACTTAAAGTAATGTTCCGAAAATGAAATGAATATAAGGAAATAAATTTTATATGGCATCATTATTAAAACAAAATACTCATTTTTGAGCAAGATGTTTTTGGAGTAATTTTCGGGGCATTACAATTGCCTTTGAATGCCTTTTATTCCGTTATCGAAAAACTAAACAATGGTTCCCCACAATTAATTTTGTGATTTGATTTTTTATTGTGTTTTTGGATTGAATTTCTCTTTAATATTTAATAGGGTATAACAATCAAAATATTAAAGCAATTTGATTTGGTTGTGATAATCAATTGATTAAATTATTTATGATTCCACAATTTTAAGCAATACTCATTATGATATAAATTTGCAGAATTATAAATAATAAATTTATGGAATGTTAATATTTAATTCAATTTATATTATATTTTGTTTGAATTTATGGACGAGTTACAAAAATGGAATTTAGATTTATCGAATTATAATTAATAAATTTATGGAATATTAATTGAATAATATCTATGAAGCTATAATTTGTCTTGATTCATTGAATATCATAATATGTGTAATTAATGGAGCATATTACACAGTTACTTTAAAATTGGAAACTTAATGCATAACTATAATTATATTGATGAATAAATAATTAAATAATTCTATTTTTAGTGGCATAAAGAAATAGAAAAATTCAAAAATTTTAGAACAATTACAAAAATAACATTATACACAATTAATCAATCAAGTTAAACGATAAAATATATTAAGATAGTGATATAACACATTAATTTCATAATGTATGTAATCTAGTGAGCATATTACACAATTACTTTAATAATGGAAACTTAATACATAGTTACAATTATATTTACTAAAGAGATATTTAAATAATTCTATTTTTTATGTCGTAAAGAGCTAGAATAGTTCAAATTTTTTCCTTAAAATTATTGACAATTAATAATTAAATTAAATTGCTAAAATATATTAATTAATTTTATACTCATCAAATAAATGTATACGATTAGTTGGCAAGCAATTTGTACAATTATGATTTGGATATATGGGATGAATCATAATATATCATTGACCATTATAGGACAATAATTGTATAAAATTACAAATTTGTTTTTCCTAAATCAATATCTATACCTATATCTTTATTTCCTACATTGTTGGAATTTTCAAATTCTATCTTATTTTTAGTTGAATTAATTTTGACAATTTTTTTTAGAAACCATTGAAAAATTTATTACACGGTTTCCTATAATGAATAATGATGAAATTATAAAATTTTAAAAAGATAAGAATAACTATTTAAAAATATAAGGGATATACTTACTTATGCAATGAGTAAAAAATAAAGCATAATATTGGCTAAAATTATTGACATTAAAATTAATTTTAATCATTATTTATGATTATAGGAATTCAGATTTCAGAATATTAAAACATCAAATCCATATTATAAAAAAAGAATCAACCTCAATCCTAAATGAAGTTAATAATATTATTATTTGTATTAAAATCACTGAAAAATAATATCTTTGATTTGATTTAATTGTAATCATATAATTGATGTAACGCCCTGAAAAATACTTCTAAAAAACATTGCGGAAAAATTGGTAATTTTTTTTTTGAAATGGTGATGTATAAAATTGTTTCCTTTTTAAAACCTTCCTTTTCTGAGACATCATTTTAAGTAACTCGAATGCGGAAAATCAACGTATCGTTATCGAATGATAACTTAACCTCATTCACAATTTCCTGAATAACACAATGCATATAATCAGTTAAGTCATAATTAGTTCATACAAACTACATCATCAAATGCGGAATCTACATCGCCACTACATGTACAAAATCACCAGATACACAGCCCCCCATAAAAAAGAAAACAAAAAGAGGACATCGACTGGCCGGCAAGATGACTCAGAAGATTCCAGGAATGCTGGACCCCTCACTCGGGTCCTCCTCCTCTTCTGAGTCTGACACGAGGTTGATCACCTCCACCGAACTCTCCACATTTACGAGCTCAATGACCTCGTCCTCCTCCTCCTCTTCCTCCACTTCGTTATGCCACAACCCAGCGGCATAATTTGGTGGAGATGACATTCTCATACTCGGAGTCTTCTTGCAAGGACCTCCTCCAAGAACCCGGCTCCTCTG
>NC_032025.1:13325026-13325522 GCF_001865875.1 Lupinus angustifolius | reverse complement strand
AGTCCCGTTGGCGGCAATGTGAAAGAAGCGTCAATGTAAGCGTCGGGGTGGGGGATCATCATCGATGACCCGTTGCACTCCATGTGCAACGACAGACCGCAGGGGCCTGTGTATGTGTATCGGTGCCCATCACTGACCCATTGTCCCGCCGGGGACATCGTGAAGTGGTAGCCGCGAATGTGGGTGCTGTTGTAGGCCATCTGCATAGTAAACATATACAAAACAAGAAACAATACAACAGAGAGAGTAAGACATCTAATGAACATAAATTCATTGACGGCGTGGACTTACTCAGAATATCACACTCAGACATAAAATATATTTAAACATATAAATTATCACTTATCATCAACATCATGAAGTAATACATAACTTACCAATTATTCCAACATTACCAATATATCAAATCATATAATCAATATTCTACTCATAACCATATCACACGCATAAACGTAGAAATACACAATGATTGTAGCTCGCCTGTGGGGATTCACTT
>NC_032025.1:13323822-13324926 GCF_001865875.1 Lupinus angustifolius | reverse complement strand
AAGCGAAGGTATTATCGCCCAAGCGAAGGTATTATCGCCCAAGCGAGAGAGTTCTAGAAACTCATTAAATTCTGGATTTTTTTTTCGCCGAAGCGGGTTTTTGCTCACCCGGGAGATTTTTTTTCTTCACCCAATCGGGTTTTTGCTCGCCTGGTCGGACTTTTACTCGCCCGGTCGGGTTTTTGCTCGCCCAAGCATTCAAACATAAAAATCTTGGGTTTCTTAAACCCAAGTTAACTCCAAAACCTTTGAGATGGTTTAGGAGATCCGGGTGTCATATTCGGACACCACTATGTCACGATGTGTTCTCTCTCACCTTAATGAAGCGTGCTTTACGAAATCCCTATGGTTCGGTTGGGTTGCAAGGTTCAAATGCCGGAAATCTTCGTAACTACCATAATAAAACTCGTTAGTTTCCGATATTTCTAAAATCGTTACCAAAATACTTAAAACTCCATATTCCGATTTAAAACATTCTTTGATAATCTTACCACTTTAAAGTAAGTTATACAAAGTATCATTTAAGAGTTTCATGAGACCTTCATGTACTCATAAACCTCAACATCATTTTTAACAAAGATTTCTATTTTTCCAACTTGATTCAAGCCATGGTTTAAGGCTAAAAACAAATAGAAATACATACATTCTCATTTTTACAAAACATTTCCTAAAGGTTCCTTTGATTTTATCATCATCCCCTTTGGCTAAAACAACAAAAGTATGTAATACAACATTATAACAACTCTATGAACACAAGTTGTTCATGTTTTCAACAAACTATTTTCATGAGTTCAAGAACCACATCATTTTCGGTTTTGAAGAGAAAATGAGTTATAAAGCGTTTTAGAAAATTTCAACGGTTGAATATGTTCTTGACATACTCATGAACAACATACTTAAATCTCATCAACATCCATTGGTTGGATGTTGAGAGATTAATGATTGAAGATGGAAGAAGACATGAGAAAATGAGAGAAAATGAAGAGAGGGTTTTTACCTGAAGTGTAAAGTGTGAGGGTTTAAGGAGAGAGAGAAATCAGATTTTCTCTAGGCAATAATGACAAATCTCCTAGGGTGGCTAATGATGAGCTCATGAGATATGGT
>NC_032025.1:13308428-13323722 GCF_001865875.1 Lupinus angustifolius | reverse complement strand
AAAGTGATGGGAGATTTGCTTTATGGAAGTCAAATCTCTCATCCCAATGCGAAATGATCACCTCGCGAACACGTGTGATACTCATGCCCGAGTCTTATCGGCCAATACTCGATCGAGTATTTTAAATCGCCCGATCCTAATATCCGATTAGAATTTCGGATTTCGGCATTCCAAGTGAAAAATATTTAGAAAATAGGTATGAGTGTAATCATGGTCTATTTTGACTCGAAATTAAATTACAAAGTCAACGGCGCGATCAGAATTCGATTCCGAGTTACGGAACTCAAAAAACGCGTTTTGAGCCGTACTGGGTGTATTTCGGCCCCGACAGTGATTCAGAACCGACTGTCTCCGAAAATTTACCACAAAATCGGAAATAAAATTTCAAGAATAAAACTCAACTAGAGTTTTGTCTAATTCCTTACCGAAAATTCCCAGAAATTCATTTTCGAATATATAATTAATGAAAATATTATTACAATCTTATAATTCAAAATCGTAAAATCCGCAGTTTTACAATTGATTCTTCTACCTATATTCTGTTAAAAACAATCATAAGATATAAAAATTTATATGCATTATAACACATATTTTATTTATATTTTGTTTCAATTATTTATGATTCCTTAATTTTAGGTAATGTTCATTATAAATATATTTTATTTACAGTTTAGTTTTGACTCTAATATTACAATATAATGTTATTATAGTAATATTAAAATAGTAACAGTAGAAATCATAACATGTTGTTTGTAGTTATTTTAGAGTCAAATAATAATAATATGTATTTTTATACTAATCTTATTTTAGAATCAAATAATAATGAAATTATAAATTTATTGATGATTTTTTAATAAATAGGATACTACTAACCATAGTTATAAAAACCGTACCCGTACCGGCCGGTTCAACCGGAAAACCGGTGAACCAGTCCCCTAACCGGTACGGTACAGGTGTTGAACCGGCCAAGTATCAAAACCGGTCAAAAACCGGTTAAAACTGGTCAAAACCGGTGAACCGGTCAAAACTGGTGAACCGGACGGTATTTTACTAAACCGGTTGGTTTATACACTTATAGTTTTTTTTTTTTTAAAAAAAACTTAAAAACTTAAAAATTCATTACAAGGAGACCCATATTTCCAACTCTTCTTTAACACTTCAAGGCACATGCTTCCTAAGCATATTTAGATTACATATTTTGGTTCATAACATTCGTGTGCAATCTCAATGACATTTGTGTAATCTTGGAGTACTGTCTGAAGATAGGATTTGGTAGAAAAATATAATATTCACAATATTCATACAAGATAACTTTGACTCCTTTATATTAAATGTTAAAACTCTAAATTTATTTGTTTTATAGAGTGAGTTGTGAAGTTATGTCATTTATTTATATTTTGTGGTTGTTAAGTGATACTTTTGGATTGATATATGTTTTTTAATTTAGACTTTGAATTTGTTAAAGACTTAAAGTTGTTTATTTATGTGAATTTTGAGTAGATTATAAATATGGATTATAAATTTGAGTATCTACCTATTTGGAATTTTTTTGTTATAGGTTTATATATATAAAAATATAAGTAGTTATGTCCGGTTTAACCGGCATGCGGTTTAATTACTGAACCACTGGTTGAACCACTGTACCACTATACCAGTACTCTGACCGGTTTGATAACCGGTACGATTTTAACAACACTGCTACGAACTATATCATGTTTTGTCTAAAGCTTATCAACTATTTTGATATTGGACAATTGTAACCATCTGGACTATATTAAATCATTATCATATTAAGGAGAATACATCACTTTCCAAGTTTCCAGTAACAAGGTAACAATGAAATCATTATATTTTAGGCCATTAAATAACCACGTAAAATTATTCAATAATATTTGGAACTGGAATGGAACTCCTAAAGAAAGAAAACAAGTAGGAGACATAAGCTTAAGATATTGGTGTTTGAAAGTGCTATTTTAATAGTTTTAAGATCCTATAAGATTTTTCAGACATAATAATTTCCTTTAATTATTTTCAAAAAGATTTTAATGCATAATGATAGATTACAAAATAAGTTTCTTCACACAAAATAATTTCCTTCAAGTACTTTTCCAAATTCTCCGCACTTCTCTCCACAAAGTTAATTGACCCATATAAAACTACTCACCCATATAAAAAATCACATAGATATACATCTTGAAATGTAATGATGGTGTAGTAGAGTCTAGAATTCAAAATACAACAACTAATTTGCCATAAAAATTTACAAATTCATGGTAGATTTTATAGATTTTGTTGTTATGTATATTGTAAACTTAGTTTGTGCATTCATTTATGTTCCATGAATTTTGTTGTTTTACACATTTTTAGTTGTTGGAAACTTTCGCACTAATCTGTTTATTATCCAAAGTCCTCACATGTAATGAATTACAAACAATTATGTAGAAACAAAGATTTTGAAGTGGAGTTTAATTTATTTCGATTCAATATGAACAATGTTAGTTGTGTCATTAAGATTTATCACTTTAAATTGTTCGCTCACATCTATTTTTTGCTTTTATATTATAATTATTTTGACACTATTTGTTGTTTTAACCCATACAAAATACAACTTCAATATTTATATTGTATTATCAAATTAATACATGTCTCTATTTAACTAACAACTTAAGTCTTTTACTTAACTATAAATATTAAATATATTTTTAAAACCAGTACGAAATAGCCCGTACAAATGCACGGATATACTGCTAGTTAGATAGGAAAATAGTGCACTCTAAAAATTTAAACTCATTAGTCATAATTTTGATGTAGACTAACTTATTTAAACTCATGTCTATCAATATCCATAGTTTTCAGTTTCAGATCCATCCGATCATTCTATCAATATTTATAGTTTTGAGTTTCTACCCAACTTATTAATTATCTAATAGTGCAAAAAACTTCAGAAGATTTCTTAACCTTTAAGCTATGTTTGGAGTTAAGAGAAAAAATGAATGATAGTTATGAAAGGGCAGGGAAATGGAAAAAAGAAGGAAAAATGAAGACAATTTTTTTTTTTGGAATTTGGGAGTATGAAATTTAAATAGAGATGATAAATTAATGATAATGTTATAATATATTTTATTTTTCTTTTAAAAATATAATTAACAATGAAAATGGACAATAATATATAATTATATAATTTTATTAAAAATATTTAAATATTTATAGATTTTTACCCACAAAAACACTAATTTGAGGCAGTGTATTCTTCTTGCTGGAGAAAACTGAAAATGCTTCCAGATTAGAACCTTTCTAAGAATCTTCTACACGATTATAATACGTATATTCATTCCATCTCATAAGAATCATAATATCATGTGCTATAATTAAATTGGATTTATCACTTCCCTCGTTATCTGCATTTACTATACATTATTATTATTATTATTTATTTATATACATTTAAGAAACAAACAAAACTTTCAATTATGTAATTTTGTAGTGTTTCTGCTTGATATTTATTTATCATAAATCACACACCTTTCATTATACACCATGAGTTTAAAGCTTAGTTTAACCAAAACTTGAATTCACATGTGATCCCAACGTGGGAATTTGCTAAATTATATATATGTATACACAGGAATGAACCGTTTACACGCAAGTCTGTTTACATTATTATACTCAATCTCGGTCATTTATTTTCTTAAATATAAAGGAACAAATGGGTAAGCAGAGGAAAAAAAAATCTTAAATAACTTATTCCACTTATCCATTTGGTCCTTAGATTCAAAAAAATGAATAGATGAGATTGAGTATAATTAGTGTAAACATATATATATATATGATATTACTAAGGTTGTTCATCATCTTATAACTAAATAACTAACATCTTTCGGAGTGTGTGATTGCCCTCAATAAGTGTCATTTTCAATAATTTTAAACAACTGACCTTTTGATCTTTATAAAGTATTATCTTCCACCACTATAGAGCACATAGTTGGTTTTGTTGAATTACTATATACATTACCTTTGTTCATACCTTGTTAGATTATAATGTTTCTAATCATGAACATGGGAAGATGAAAAACAATGAGGCCTAGACCATAAACATGTGTTTGTTTACTCATAGTTCCATATACGCTAAGGTATCTTTGGCTATATAGAAAATCTTTTATATATATTCAGTTATATATTCACCCCTCAAAGGCTCAAAGTATATATTTACATTAGGATTCTGATCTGTGCTACGAGTGTCAGTGTGTGGTGGGTGAGAAAATTTGATTTGAGTTTTGACCATTGGTTTAAGTAAACATGGAACTAAAGTACTTCTCCTCAAGTTCTTTGTCTACATCTGAAGTTGTTCATATTGGAAGAACCTATTCCACTTTGGTCTCTAGTTTCAGCCACAAAGTTGGACCCAGATATTCTACTCAGTTCAAGTGTCGCAGAGGTAAGGCTTTTTCTTTAGTTTCTTTTCTTGGTGGCTGCATTTTTTTTCCATATATTTGAGGATGGAACATTGGGTGCTTGCAAATTTGAGCTTTTAGTTGTTTCTAATATTGAATAGAAGAATTAGTTTTGTAATTTTGTTTACTAATGTTGCAGCTGATGAATTAGAAATCATGGTTGATTTTGATTCCTAGTAACAGTTTGCTAATAATTGGCCCTACCCGTTTTCTTTTCTTACTACAAAGTACAAAGATCGTGGATAAAGTTTTTATCTTTGGTTTAAATTAGAAGTTTTTGGGTTCAGTTGAAACTTGAAACATGGGTTTAAGAGGGTAATCTTGGCGCAACGGTACGGGTTCAAATTGTGTAAATAGCCTCTCTGGGTAAGGTTGCGTACATCTACTCTCCCTAGACCCCACTAAGTGAGAGCTTCGTGCATTAGACCGCCTTATTTAGTTGAAACATGGGTTTAAGTTTAATACTCTCTTATCTTCACTGTCAGGGTTTTTTCTAAGGACTTATGGTAGACCGGATTACACATATTTGGCAGATAAAGCTGTGACTAGTTCAGTTGGCCCAGATAATTTTGCAGCAGAAACGAGTCCTTATCTAGTTAATGGAATGAATGGCTCAGGCTTGAGCTTGTTTTCCAGAAGTTTGAGAGTACTTGATGCATTTGATGATGAGTATGGAGGAGTTGTCATTGATCCAGATAGGTTATCAGCTAACCCTTCTGTCTTTGCACCTATGCTGCGCTTCTCTCTTTCTCATTGGAAAAAGATGGTAAGACATTAATTTAGTTAGGAATGTTCATGATGTTTGTACAATCTATAAACCAAATCATATGTATTATCTTGTTAGGAATCAGAGCTGATTTATGTCTGTAATGAAACAATTCATCTCAAAGCATTAGTAGTTGGGTGAAGGCACCTGAATGACTTCTATTGTATATCTAACATACTCCCCTCGCGCGACCGGGCTTTAAGCATGGACGATGTACAAAGCTCTGATATCGTATTATGATCTAAATTTTCCAAAAGCCTAAGGTGTTATAAATGACTTATATCTCTAATAATATCTTTTTGAGATATCAAAATACACAAGTATATCCCATTTGATTTTTTTGGTATTTTTTAGACTATCTAGAGGGTGAGTGTGGCGCAATGATAAAGTTGTTACTTAGTGATCATGAGGTCATGAGTTCAAATCCTAGAAACAACCTCTCCATTTGCGGGAGTAAGGCTGCGTACATTTACCCTCCCCAGACTCCACTAAGTATAAGTCTCATGCAGTGAGCCACCCTGTTTTTATGACTGCATCTGGTGCTTAGTGAAGGCATCATCATGCACATAGAAAACCTGACATATAAACTATCTGATGATTTGCAGGGAAAGAAGGGTATTTGGCTTAAATTGCCGTTAGAGAAATCTGACCTTGTTCCAATTGCAGTGAAGGTAATTTAACTTAGTATATGTCTTGTTCTCATGTACAAGTTCACAAAATTAACTTAATGAACATGAACTAAAAGACCAGAAAATTATGTGTCATGATGAACCTAACTTAGTATGTGCCATGAACTGAAAAACCACTAGACCACTGAATCATGTGTCATGTTCACTATGTCAAGTTGAACCTAACTCATTATTTGTCATGTTATTCTTTTCTTGGATAAGAATTTTTTCTATTAATAAAGCACAAGGGGGTCTTGGACCCATGTACATAACCAAACAGAAAAAACACAAGTTTCACTATGTGTCATGTTGAACCTATGGCTATGAGGTAAGTAAGTTATTTTGGTCTCAGGAAGGATTTAAATACCACCACGCCGAGCCCGGATATGTGATGTTGACTTACTGGATTCCTGAAGGACCTTGCATGCTTCCAGCCAATGCATCACATCAAGTAGGAGTTGGAGGATTTGTCATCAATGACAACAATGAGGTATGGATTCTTCTTTTATGAAAAGAAAAAGAAAGCTCATCCCAATGGAATAACAAAAAAGGATATTCTGCACTTTGCAAGGAACTTTTTCAAGCTACTGAATGTTCTCATTTTTTATAGGGACATGTTTCATGTAACTCTGTGCTCAACAACATTGTGTTTTATAATGCAAAGTAGTAGTACTTTGTGTTACAAATGAAAAGTCTATTGTAAGAATAATAATGCTCTTTTTTATATGATATCATAAGTCATAACAGTTCTTAACTATCTTGATTCATCCAAGCACTAATATTTGCTTTAAATTTGTAAAGGTGCTTGTAGTGCAAGAGAAACACTGTTCAGCTGCAACTCTTGGTCTTTGGAAGATACCAACTGGTTTTATTCTTGAGGTATTTAATTTTGTACCTTCACTAAAGATGGTGTTCAATTTTACTTTATTTTTTGTAATTATGTTGCAACTTGAATTCTTTATCACTTGTCTGAATTATCAGGCAGAGGAGATATATACAGGAGCCATAAGAGAAGTGAAGGAAGAAACTGGGGTAAGTTTTATATACTTTAAATATATTTCTGTGATGTTATTTTGTAGTATTTGATTGTCATACACCATTAGTGTGAAGATTTTTTTGTACTGTCATCTAATCATGCACCTTGTCATCAAAATTGTTTGACTCTTAAAATTATTATCTTCAAAGTTATATCTAGGATGATATATGATTGGTTGATAGTGTCAATTGAATATTTTCATGAGATTGTGGGACAAGGATTCACTGTCCCAAACTGTGTCTGAAACCATGTATCGGACTAACGCAAACATATCATGTCAATTAAAAAAAATTAAATATTCATTACTTTTTCTGTTTTTGCTTCAATATTATTGGTCCATCATATGATTTCGGACACAGTTTGGGATAACACATCCTTGTCCGATATTGTGTCATTGTGTCATATAGTATCAATTGTGAAGTCATGGGTTTCTTCTAATGCTAGCTGCTTGACATTGCAGGTAGATACAGAGTTTATTGAGGTCATAACATTCAGGTAATAGCACAATTCATGCTCACAACCACTTAATTAAAACAGTTAATATATTTTTTAGTAAAAATAATTTCGAACAGCAACTATTGATTCTGCTTAAACACTAGATCCTTTCACATAATTTGTCACTATCTGATTATGATGTGATCTAAATTTGAAGGAATTGGATTACTAGAAAGGTTTCTTTTGTAATCAACTACTTAGTTTTTAGTTCCAATACTTCAGTACTTTTCTTGTATTTTTCAAAACCATGAAGAACTTATCAGAATTCATCCTTAATTCTAGGCATGCACATAATGTGGCCTTTGAGAAGTCAGATTTGTTCTTCATCTGCATGCTAAGACCCTTGTCATCTAGAATCATTGTTGATGAACATGAAATTGAAGCTGCAAAGGTTAGATATTCTTACAATTGAAGGAAAATTTTAGAAGAACAATGACCTATTAGATGGAATATGCTTATTGAAGTTATTTAATTAATCACTAAATACATAGTTATAGTCATTTTCTTCCATGGGAATTTGAACATTTTTCTTAAAGAACTCTGATTGAGAGAAAGGGCAACTTGATGCTATAAAGCTCCCATTATACAGAGTCTAGGGAAGGATGGAACCTATTATGTCAGTCTATATTAGGTAGCCTCATTGATTCAAATTATGGACAACATCTGTGATGTGGCCGCAATATTGCGCATGTGGTGAGCACCACAATTGCATGACGCCGCAATTACAGTGTGACGCAAAAACACAATGATGTGCTCGCATCGGACCGTAGTGCAACCGCATAAGATCACATTTGTGTCGCATTGAATTCAAAAATATTTTTTTAATCACAAAATAATTCACACCGCAATGGTCACATTCTGCATCGTAATGGCCACAATGACCGCAACTACAGTAACCACAAGCATGACCGCAACTGCAATTTAAAACACTCGGTAGCCTAAAGGCTGATTCCAGGACTCAGAAATGTAACCTCCTTGTTAAAAGTCAACAACTTTAACCATTGCATCAAAGTCCCCCTTCTAAGGATAAATTACTTATCAAATATTTGAATCTGATGGTTCATGTGACTCTTCACTACTACTTGTATAAACTCCCCTTGATCACCATGTAGTGACTAAGTTGGTGTTACAATTACATTATTAAACGATAATGCTGGTATTTCTGTTATGTAAGTCACTTGTGGTAATTGATAATTCAGTTCTTGTTACATGCATAAGTTTTACTTGTATGGTTCAATGTAAAGAACAGAGATCACCTGTCTCCAACAGTGTTCTGTTTCTTGTCCTGGACCAATCACATATTGTCACATAAATAAAAGAAAATTTTAGAAAACAAAAAGTAACATTGGTCCGGGATAAGGAATGAGACATCGTTTGGGACAAATGATCTCTGTCCCATTGTAAATTGTGTCTTATACCAAGTCATGTCTCAAAAAATGTTATGTTTCTCAAGATTGTTTTCTGGATTTCCCTTTAACTCTTATGTAATTTGATGCAGTGGATGCCTCTGGTTGAGTTTGTAAAGCAACCACTTATCCAAGAAGATTCAATGTTTAAGAAGGTCATAGATATCTTTATTGCACGTCTAGGGAAGCGTTATTGTGGCCTAGCAATTCATAAAATGGTTTCAAAGTTTGATGGCAAGCCATCTTCCTTGTACTATAATGTCACAGACAATGAAGATATCAACTGTGTTGAGAATTAAGGCTCTCAAAACTCAAGAGCATGCTCAACTAAGCTAAAATCTGTGTTACTACAAATCTTCAGATATTGAATCTAATATCTGATATGTAAGTGCAAATATACATATCCTATGTATATAATAATATACTTCCTGGCTAATTATGATTGATGACAGAACATTATGACGTCATTCAATACATGCACTGACATCACCTCATGAAAAGTTAGTTATTTTCGGTTGGTGCCATGCTGGTGCCTTACATAAATTTTAGTAATAGGAGGCCCTATGCCTTCTCTTGATTCTTATTTGATAAAAATGTTCTTAAGGAAGACGTGTGACATGGTGGTCACACATTTACTAATAACCTTTGCAATTAGAACATCCACTATGTTAATAGCCTCCAACTTATAATTTATGAAACCCAATGAACATGTATTGATAACACTGATATTTAAAAGAATGGAGGAGTAGAAGAATTGAAAGGGATAGCCCCTAAACCAGAATCAATTTGATTTTGCTAGGGTTCTAAGTAGGTTTTTATCGATTGGCAAAGAGGAATTACAATGAATGATAGAGAGAGAAGAAGAAATGAACCCTAACCGATTTCCAGAATCAGCTACCCAATACACCCAATATTTTCAAAAGTGTTTCTATTCTTTTCCTAACTTTCTATTCATACTCTTCTCAACTAACTACTCATAGAAAGTTAGTTATTTTCGGTTGGTGTCATGTTGGCGCCTTACATAGACTTTAGTAATAGGAGGCCAATGCCTTCTCTTAATTCTATCAATACTCCCCTCCCAAAGAGCCACCTTGTCCTCAAGGGGAAATCGTGGGAAGGTATCTTTTAGTTGAGCAGATAGTTCCCAAAATTATCAGAAGTAGGTAGTTTATCCCATTGCACTAATACTTCCAAATTACCCTCAGCATCTTCTCTGCATTGCAAAATGGCAGTAGGAGAAACTTGTAACTATATTCTTCAAAAAGCATGGGTGAGAGTGGTTGAGCTTGTTGGATTGGTCTCAAGGATTTCTTCAATAGTGACACATGAAACACATGATGAATTCTAGCATGATCTGGAAGTGTCAACCTGTATACCATTGACCCAATCCTCTCCAAAATCTGATATGGGCCATAAAACTTGGCTGATAACTTAGCCACTAGTCTGTTAGTCAAAGACTTCAACTTATAAGGTTGAAGTTTTAAAAACACCCTATCCTCACTTCAAATTCCACTTGTCTTCTATGCTTATTAGCTTGAGCTCTCATCAAGTCTTGAGCCTTTAACAAATTCTGCTGTAATTCCAGCAAAATTAAATCCCTAGAATTTAACAGTTGATTTACTTCTTCCACCTTAGAAGTAAATGTACACCCCTTGATCAAGGTTGGTGGGTCTCTTCCATACAAAGCTTTGAAATGGGTCATCCCAGCTGAAACATTGTAGGTGGTATTAAACTAAAACTCTGCGCAAGGAATCCACTCTACCCATTGCTTTGGCTTAGGCCCCACAAAACACCTGAGATAAGTCTCTAAACTCCTATTCACAACTTCTATTTGGCCATCTGTCTGAGGATGGTAACTTGTGCTATACTTCAATCTATTTCCAGCCAACTTGAACATTTGTTGCCAAAAGTGACTCAAGAAGATCTGACCTGAGATAAGTCTCTAAACTCCTATTCACAACTTCTGTTTGGCCATATGTCCGAGGATAATAAGTTGTTCTATACTTCAATCTATTTCCAGCCAACTTGAACAATTCTTGCCAAAAGTGACTCAAGAAGATCTGATCTCTATCTGAAATGATAGATGCTGGAAACCCATATAGACAAACTACCTCTTTCACAAAGATGGTTGTTATCTCCTTAGTAGTGAAAGGATGGCCAAGTGGTTAAAAATGTGCATATTTAGTGAGTATGTTAACCACTACAAACACTGTATCCTTACCTTTGGATTTTGGCAGCCCAAAAATGAAATCAATTGATATATCCTGCCAAACTTGAGTTAGAATTGGCAAAGGTTGTAGTAGACCTCATGGCAGATTTTAGAATCTCAAAAGCAGTAGTTGCAGCCTCAGTCCATACAAATTTGCCCTTCTTCAACAATTCAGTTAATGGCTTAACTATCTTACCATATCCTTAGACAAACCTTCATGGTTGCCACTTTTGATTGATCTGCTGCTACCCTTGATCTAGAGATGATATGACCTAAATAGTCCAAGCTTAGCCTAGTAAAACTACACTTATTTCTGTTGACCTTCAGTGAATTAGTTCTTAAAGCCTCTAGAACCTTCCTTAAGTGATTTTCATGCTCCACTTCCTCTCTACTAAATACTAGAATATCATATAAAAAAAACTAATGCAAATTGCCTCAGAAAAGGTGATATGTAGATTTCAAATCAAGCATAGTGAATAAGGACTAATACTATGCCTGATCACCCCTAATTCCAGCATCTCTTCAACCAACCTTTATATCCATGTCTTCTGATAATGAGGGTACTTGAAGGGCCTCAGATTAGGAATGGAAGCTCATTCTACAAAATGAATTACATGATCTTGTCTCCTAGTTGAAGGGAGTTCTATAGGATCTGAGAATAAATCATCAAACTCTTCTAATAACCTCAGGACAGGGGTAGTTGGGCTTGTCTGAGAATCCATCTTGTTGGGGTGAGACTCACACTGTATTAATAACCCTTGTCCCTCTTCTCTCAAGACCCGTATAAATGCTCCATAGGGAAGTTTTGTTTTTGCCAGAGCAGGATTACTAGATAACCTGATCAGATTCTTCCCCATTCTCCCTGTGAGCTCCAACTTCCCAAAATCAGCTTTAATTTCTCCTAAGCCTACCAGCCAATCCAACCCTAGCACCATATTAATTCATTTGAGGGTGAGCATATAGAAATCATGTGCTTCTTCTAACTACTGCATTTGGAACTTTAATTGAGCATACTTTCCCTTACACTTCACCCTATGACCATATCCTACTTCAACAAATTAAGGAGGAGTGTCAAGAATCTCTAATTGTAACTTCTCCACCAACTCAGTGGCTATGAAGTTGTGAGAAGCCCCACAATCAATCAGTATTATTACTGATTTCCCCCTCAATTGTCCTTCTACCTTCCAAGATCTAGTAGTAGTAAACCCATACATGGAGCATAAAGATAAGTGCAAGGATTTAAATGACTATATGAGTTCATCATTTGCATCTAACTCCTCCTCATCCTCTTCTTCTAAGATAATCATCCTAAAGTGCCTATTCTTGCATCTGTGTTATTTATTATAGGGTTCATCACATCTAATTTCAGCACTGGACAAATGTTTAAACTCTCATCCTCTAGTCTTCACACTTTCTTCACTCTGACTTTGCATAGTACTCCTACTAGCATTGTTGGTGCCTAAGTTTTCACTTCTCCTCTCTAAACTTGCTTTTGATTCTACTGTAACAGTTTTGGTGTATGGAGTATTGCATGCACTACCAGGGGATCTAGTATTATAGGTATAATTGTTCTTCTTATTAAGCAACATGTTTTTTTGCTCAATTAAAAGAACCTTTTGTATAATTTTAGAGAGTGAATGTAATTCATACAACTTTACCAGCTTGAAGCTCCTCCTTGAGTCCATTCAAGAATATTCCTCTAACAAATTCTTGATCTATGGATATGAGTGCTCACACATACTTCTCAAAATCCTCCACATACTCCTCCACTGTGCCTGTTTGTTTGAGTGAGAGTAATTGCTCAAAAGGGTTCTGGACCATCGAAGGTTGGAACCTACGAACTACAACAATCTTAAATCCTTCCCAATTTAGGTTTGGATTACATTTCTCCCACCAATGAAACCAACTCAAAGCCTTTCCTTTCAAAGCCATTACAGTGGCTTGCATTTTCTCTTCCTTGGTAACTTCCTTCAACAGAAAATACATTTCCAACCTATGAGTCCACCCAAAAGCATTTTCCCCTGGGAAAATCGGAATTTCCAATTTGCGCCATTTCTCCCTGCAACTCACGTCTTCACTACAACCTCCATTACTGACCATTCCTTCACGACAAGGACTCTCGTGATTACGTTTCTGACCAAACCTAGCCATCAATTCTACAATTTGGTGTTTGTGTTTCTTCACCAAAACCTCTGTGAATTCTAATTTGGTTCGCATGTCTTCTCTTTCTTGTTCCCAATCATCAACAGATCTTGCCATACTTCGAGTCCTCATACACAACACCAAAATTGTATGGTTTTTAGGGCACCAACATCGATGCTCTGATACTAGTGGTAACACTTGTATACTCTTTCCCTAACTTTCTATTTATACTCTTCTCAACTAAGTACTTATAGGAAGTTAATTATTTTCGATTGGTACCATGATGGCACCTTACATAGACTTTAGTAATAAGAGGCCTATGCCTTCTCTTAATTTTATCATGTATATTGTAGGGTTAACATGTTAGAGATGAAGGAGAAGGGTGACCATGTTGAATATTCTATGGAGTGGTGTTAACATGACCATGGCTCTCTAGTCCTATGTCAAAAATCCTAACTTAATGGCCTTGGCTTTTTGTCCTATCTAAAGCTTCACACCTCTGAATATTTAAATAATATAAGAGGTAATAGATTTGACATTAATTTGATCCCTATAGAATAGTTAACACTGATGTGATTCTTCAATTATATAGTGAAAAAATCTTTTTATCGGGGGAATGCAAGATTAACAAGACTAAGTTAATGTTAATTTGATTAAACTAAGCTAAAAGAATGTTGAGTTTAAATCTTCAATAATTGTAAAGTTCAAATCTTGGAAACGTTTTCCATCTTTTCTTTTTCCCTTATTCTCTTCCTTTCTCGTGAGCACCCATGGACCTAAGAATTTTAAGTTGTGAGCATTATTATATACATAAATTTATATCATTAGAAATATACATATAGTAGTATACAACTTTTTAGGAGGGAAAAAATAAGGAAGAAAAGAAATATGGCTTAAAAGAATTTTTTTATTATATAGTTAATAAATATTTCTTTCCACGTAAATTCATTCTGATTTAGTATAGAATAACAGTAATTTATTCCATACTCGAAATAAATAGGTATGGGTCTACAAAACATGTTTGTTAAATAATTATTAGAAGCATGTAGTGATAGTATTATTAAACTTGTTCCGATCAATAATTCAGTTAGGGTACTGAGTCAATAAGTTAATGATCTAACCAGTGGGTCAATGGTTGGATCGATTAACTCAATTTATATTAAAAAATCTAAAAAATTAATAATACTATATAACCAGATGATTTCTACTTCATGTTTCATTTCATTTACATTGCTACATATTCGTCTCTCCCCTACACATTCGTCTCTTCCTTACATCTCTATCTCTCTCATAGAGAGCGTAAGTGTGTAAATTCATATAAATCTTGGTAGGTGAGTAATCGAGTGAGCAAACATATAAATCTTGTGATCTCACTTTTGATAACAAAACATTAATATAATCTCTTCAATTTCCCTAATGTAGTTGTTTAATTTAAATTAAAAAAAACTATACAATTTCATCTCATTCAATTTGCATTAATCTATTATATTATTTAACGTTTATTACTACTCTAAGAATTATTGTACTTTTCATCTCATCAAATTTTTATGATATTTTTCCTACTAAATTTTAATATCATAGTTTAGATTCTTTGGATTTAATTTTACTCTATTATAATTAAATAAATCAAATTCAAAATTGGAGTTTTTAATATTTTTTAATAAAAAGACTTATAGTATCACCATTTGATTTTTATATCTATCTATTACCTATATAATAAAAAAAACTCCCTCATGACATGTGTCAATCTCTCAAGCTCTCATGACATGTCAACCTCTCATCAAAACTAAAAGTCTCTCATCACATATGTCAATCTCTCAAAGACATGTGTCAATCTCTCAAGAACTCCCTCATGACATGTGTCAATCTCTCAAGCTCTCGTGACATGTGATTTATTTAAAAATAAAAGGAATATGATTACCTATGTAATATTAGAATATAATGTTACTATAACAATATTAAAATAATAATAATAATAATATGAATCATAACATATTGTTTGTAGTTATTTTAGAGTTAAATAATATTTATTTTTATACTAATCTTATTTTAGAATCAAATAATAATGAAATTATAAATTTATTGATGATTTTTTTGATTAATAGGATACTACTAACTATA
>NC_032025.1:13287136-13308328 GCF_001865875.1 Lupinus angustifolius | reverse complement strand
CGTATGATTTTATATATAATTAATAATTTTTAGCAATATGAATGCACTGGTAACATATATGGTTTTAACTATGCGAATGCACGAACAAAATACATATTCTTAATCATAAATGCACATGTAATATGTATTCTTAATCATGCGGCAAAAAATATCGTCCCGTGCAAATGCACGGGTAACTTGCTAGTTTTCAATAAAAGAAAATCACATTTGAAATTGAAAAGTTCATTTCATTTTCTACATTTTTAAAATATTTATTTGCAAAAAACCACAAAATTTAAATTTGGAATTGTCATTTATTTTCCTTATATGTTTGAATTGACAAATACATAAATAATACATGTGTTCTTAAAAATGTGAATGTTCTTAATTATGCAACAAAAAAAATATAGTCATGCCCCATAGGAATGCACAAATAACTTACTAGTTATGATTAATGTAGAGGTCACACATGATAAGTTTATTTATTAGCAAAAAGTACATGTAAAATATAAAAATAATTCATAAATTTCACCACTGCCTGTATCATATAATTATGTTCACATGACGTGTGGTTTTTCGTTAAAGACCTTTCAAATTGAATTAGTTAATCGAGTTGTCCCATTTGTCCTCTTGAATCAAGTAAAATTAGGATCATTCGCTTAATTTTGTCATAAATTTGCCACTGAATTTAGAGTCAAAATGATTAAGAAATTGGGAAGAGGGTATTAGTGTCTTCTCACAATTGGAGAAAGACAATGCCATGTGAATTTTTAAAGCCCCCATAGATCATTTGTCTTGGATGGACATGCTTATATTAATATAATAAAAAAATTAAATAAGCTATACGGGTGAGAAGGAATGACAGATGTATGTAGTGTTTACACGTTTGTAACGAAATTTTAATTTTAATTATATATTTATATATTTTATAATAATTAATATGTAGAAATTACATGAATAATATAATAAATATATTATTATAGTCAAATAATATAATTTATTATGAAATATGGTGTAACTATTATCATGATATAATTTTTGCTTTTCTATTTTGTTATTGACACTTTTTAATATCTACAAAAAAAAACATGTAATTATACCATAAAAAATAAAGACAAAAATATAAAAAAAAAATAAAGACAAAAATATATATAAAGTGTATATATTAAAAATGTGGGCCGAGAGACACAAAATGCATGTCGTCGTATTAGTAATAATAAAGTGTATAAGATATAATCTTAAAATAATAATAAAAAACTATAATACATATAAAAATAAAAATTAAATAAAAACTAAATTTATAAATATATGGGTGAGTACCTAGGAAGCGGGTATCATAAAACCCCTTCTCATCCATAAACTATTTTTACGGGTACTAGAGTATTTCTACTGGTGCCCATAAGTCAAGGTTTTTTTGTAATCCCGTGATAAGTATTTAGTTATTTGCTTTAGGCAAGGAAGGAAATACAAAAGGTTTGGATAAAGTACATTAGGATGAAAAAGGTAAAATATTTGTTATGGGCCAATATATTAAAAATATAAAGAAAATATTTTGACAAGCTATTTAATATTACATGAAATTTTATTATGGCATGCTAAACATAAGAGAAGAGGATCATAATTAGAATTTTAGAAAGTAGAAACGCACATTTTTAATTTGAGTATTTTTAACACATAAAATATGAAGTATAAATCTAACGAGAGGTGCATTAGCCTTAGTTTAAAAGTTGCCATGCCCCCTTCAAGTTTTTACCTTTCTTCTTCCTTTTGATAACCTTATTCAATTTGAAATCCTAAGTTTTGAGATATCACTTCCTTGTTTAACACACAACTTGTCATAACCAACACCCAAATAACAAAACCCTCTTATCATTTGAGGCAACCCAACTCACGTAAGCTGAACGTGACTTAGTCACATGTTAGTGAACCAAATTGAAATTCACTTATCTCTTTAAGTTTACTAGTGTGTACAGGCACTTCGTGCCTGCTGGCGAATATTGTGAATTAAAATATATTTGTTTGTGAATTAAAATGTATTTGTTGTGTTCGGTGTACTTTATATTATATTTTTGTGTGATTATGATAATGTTTAATTAAGTGTGAGATATGTGGTTAATTAATATATTGGTGGTAGTTGCTTAAGATTATATAGTTTTTTTTGTAAAAATTAAATAATGTTAAGGGCAACATAGGAAATGAAAATTACACCATGAGGGAAGTTATTTCAAGTTTTGGCTTTATATATAGTATAGATGGTTAACTAATTAATCTATTTTGGTTATATGTTTTCTCTTTCAGTAAATATCACTTACAGAAATTGAACTATTGACAACAAACTTCAGATCTAATGATCAAGGATGAACAAAAATATTTGAGTAATATTACATTCTCCTACTAAATTTTATACACACAAAAATAGCATATATCATTTATAAATCAATTATTAATAAACAAAATTTTATTTTACGACTCATATTACTTTTCACGTGGATAAAATAATTTATAAGAAAATATATTATTTTTTAAATATTTTCAACACCCCACAAACCATTTCAAAGACAATATTCCATGCTATGGTAACAAAATAATACTAGTAAAATAGTAACAATTAAAAAGTGTAAATAAAAATTTATACATGTCATATCATCTACTATTCTTTCATATTATATTTTCGGTGTAATTTCATATCAATGATGGATGTTTTAGTAATATTATATCAAACTCATCAACTCATTTTTTTTGGTCATAATTAAAAGTTTAAAGTTAAAACTGCGTAGTAAGAATCTAACCAAACAATGAAGGGAAAAAAACTGTTGGCTTTTAAAGAAGAATGGCGGCGAAATAACCACCACTGTGATTTAGGCACCTCACATTTCTTCTTCAATTTCTTCTTCTCTTTTCGTAAGTTCCTCTCTCTTTCTTCATTTCATTTCACTGCTTCATTTCATTCATTAATACCTAATTCCATTTCCCCCTTTTTAACATTTCTAGGGTTTCCTTCTTTCTCTCAATCCACCTTTCATATTCGTCCTAAACTCCATTTACCTTTCACTCATTGTTAATTATAAAATTAAACACCCTTCCATTCATTTCCACAACACAATCTAACGAAATATAATAATAATAATACACAATTTTAACCACCGATTTTCAAGGTACATTTTTTCATTTGTTTTTTTTAGTATTTTTTTACAAACCCCAGATGAAAAGTTTGGATTTTTTTCCAAATGGGGGTTTCCTTTTTGAATTGAAATTCTTAAAATTTCGTTGTATATCATATATATTTGTAAATGGGGTTTTTGAAATGGTTCATAGGTTTGTGTTGCAACGCTAAGAAGATGAGGTTGTGATCTTAGGGATATATAATTGGAGAAATTGGGGAGAAGGAAATTATAACAATGCCACCGAGCACTAATTCAGAGAGGACGCAGGAAAGTGAGAAGAAGAGTTGTTCTACGGTGTATCTCAATGTATATGATCTTACACCTGCTAACAATTATCTTTACCTGTTTGGAGTTGGAATCTTTCATTCCGGTATAGAAGGTTTGTTTGTATGACCCTTATTATAATCTTGAGCTTGTTGTTGTGTAAAATCTACCACAGATATTAGCTTGAATGAATTATAAGAGAATTTTAAAAAAATCAGTATTTGTTATAGTATTGCTAAATGACAATTATGGTGGATAGTGTGCTATTGAAGAGAAGAAAAAGAGAATCCGAAGGTGTAATTGAGTACATTGCTGTTATAATTTATAATAATATGAAGGAAGGTTCTAACTTCTCAATGGATATATAAAAATTAGTAATTGAGTATGTATATATATTTGGATTACTTATACTAAGCAGCAGTTTGTCTGGCTCCTTGTTGTCAATAACTGATTGAATTATTTTGCTGTTGCCTTCACATTCATTCCTTGCTCTGCCCCGCTTTTTCTCTTATTTCCTTCTCTCTCTTTGCTCTTGATTCTATTGAGAAAAAAATTATGTATGCTTCGTGATTTGTTAGTTTTTGGACTATTTATGTTCTTGATGCAGTTCAATGCCACTTTTATGATTCATAGGGTAACTTAGCAGTGCATTTTGACAATCAAATGAAGCATTCCAGTGAGTATTGATGTGCCCTTTTTGGTGTATGTATGCATCATGTGAGAGCCCTAACACATGCATCTCACTGTGTATTGATGTGCCATGTTCGGTATCTGCTTGGGTCATGCTAAAGGCTTTACACATGCATACACACAAATTAATGTTGTGACTTTGTGTTAGTTAGAGACTTTGTCTTGTATTATGTTCTCAGTAATTTCTAGTATACTAGTATAGGTCCCATGTGCTTCTGCTTCCAAATAATGAAGTGGTTGGTATGGTTTCATGAGGTGTAAGTTACCTTATTTGGGAAAATTCTTTTGTGGCTCTGTGTTTGTGACGACAGAGTAGTTAAAACTGTTGTATAAGGACACTTATGATCTCCTTATTTATGAAAGCAAGAGTGTTTAATTGATAATGAAGTAGACTTTGTGGTTGATAAATACTGTATATACTTGGCTCAATAATGTTTTCATTGTCATGACCACAAACTTTGATTACTCTAGACTCTAGAGCATTGACTCTCTATTTTGGTATTTGTGTTGTTAAAGATAGATGGTTGAAGAAAATACTACATTGTAATGTTTGTGCTCAAAGTCAAATGGAATTCCACTTCATCTAGTATCTTATATGATCCTAACACTAACATCCATTTCTGGAAAAGTTGTCTTTCATGGTTAATGTAACACTTTCGGATATTTGCTATAAGTACAAGTCACAACATCTAAAGAACAAGTTACTGATTTCTTATAGTGGAAAATAAAAAAAGCTACATTTTAAAGGTTAGAACTACATTCATCAAACATATTATTCACTATTTGCTCGGATGTACTGATTTCTTGTTTTAAACACTGCCTTGGACCAATTTATAGCTCATTGTTTTTATGAATAGTGCATGGTATGGAATATGGCTTTGGTGCACATGAATACCCAACAAGTGGTGTATTTGAGGTGGAACCTAGAAGCTGTCCTGGCTTTATCTTCAGACGATCAGTGTTATTGGGTACCACGGATATGTCTCATTCAGAATTCCGTTCTTTCATGGAGCGCCTCTCTTCAAAATATCATGGAGACACTTACCATCTAATTGCCAAGAATTGCAACCATTTCACTGATGAAGTTTGCCAACAATTAACTGGAAAGCCCATCCCTGCATGGGTAAATCGGCTAGCTCGTGTTGGTGAGGACTCTCTTTGCTCACTATATAAGTGTAATGTACCTTTTCACCCGGGTGTTACTCTTCACCATAATTTTAACACGCATATGTGGTATTTATAAATATGTTTTGCCTTCCATTACACTTTACACCCCTATTTTGATGCGACTAGCAATCCAGACGTGCTTAAAATTTGGCTTTAATTTTTTGAATTTGGTGATTGTATATACTGTTGTTGTCCGGATAGCATCTGATCACATGCATTTTGGAGTTTCAGGTTCTTTCTGTAACTGTCTTCTTCCAGAAAACCTTCAGGTTTCTGCTGTTAGACATCTCCCCGAACATGTAGCATATTCTGGTGAGACATGAAACCTATTTTACTCAATTTTTGCATAGCACATGACATATCTCATATCTTCTGTACATAGAAGTCCATTTCAATATTTACTGTTAAAATCAGAAAAAGAAAAGGCACACTCTTTCGCATTCATGAAAACCAGAAGGAAATAGAGTTTTAGTGTGCTCTACTTCTCTTGCTATAAAAATGAGATGTTTTTTCTTGTGTTCTGAAAATCACGCAATAAAGCCACACACAATGTAGATTGTAAAGTACTGTGATTATTGTTGAACCTACTAGCTTATGAGTTTTTACAAAATCTCAAAAACTCTCATTTCTGGGTTGATTTTTGTCTGTCATTTTTTGGGTGGATTAGATGCATGATTCCTTGGACCATAGAATTTTGGGTGGATTAGATGCATGATTCCTTGGACCTTATAATAATGAAATCTTGCCGCGGTTTGGGTGGATTAGATGCATGATTCCAATGTCTATCATTGCAGATGATGAGGGATCAGAATCCGATGCTTCTGTGTCAGACGACAGTGAAGAGGAGCGTTCCACTCACCACTTCCTAACTCCAACTAATGGTGATGTTGCCTTTATACATGAAAAACCAGTGACTCTAGCACGGGACCTCCTATGATTTTGATTTGCTTCCTCCACCTGTGTGTTATTCTTTCTTTCCTTCTCCTTGCTTGTACCATATCTGTTGTGATCATTGCTATCTTGTAACTCAAACCATAAAGGAGAAAAAAGCTTTCTCAGTGGAACAGGTTTTCTCAAATGGAAATGTTGTAGAGTCAAATGACATGTTTTGTATTACAAAGATGATAGTATGTTTGAAAAATGTATTGGCTGTTCTCTAGATGCAATTTTAGTTATACTGCTGATTGATTTTAGTGATATCACCCTTTAGCAAATTTAACCTTCATTTTTTTGTTGTTAGCTACTATTCAATGTTAAACATGTTGAAAATGGTTAAGTTGTAGATATGGAAGGAGAAAAAAGAATGTCAAAATAGTTTATTGATAGTATTGTAAATGATAATGATTTGTGATAATGTTGTGATACAAAAACATAATACTAAATTATATATTTACACTAATATTACCATATTAGACACCGAATTAAATAAGAAAACTAATTATGATGAATAAAATAAATTAATTTTAATTCTAACATACTTTAAGCAAATTTAAGACATAATTATCATAATAGAATGACTTGTGTGGAAGTGTTTGCATATAGTATCATAAAACATAAATGTATTTGTCTCTAAATATAACATGTTAGATATATTTTTACACAAGTTTTTCTCTCATTATAATTTAAAACCATCAATAAAATTTACAGTTTTTAAGTTTGTTATTAATGATGTTTTTAAAAAGGAAAATAATCAAAATAATTATAACTACTATGAAAATAATGTAAGGTAGCTAGAACAAATGTTTTAAATCTTCAAATTTATAAGAGAATAAAATCTAACCATTTGGAAGAAGCAAACAACACTTCGCCATTTATGATAGAAATTATCTCAACATGAATAGAAATAGACTAACAAAAATGATGGTTGCATAGTAGGTAATACCATTTAATAAGGAAGTACTAGAGAGTACTATCAACTAAAAACAACCATCATTTAACCAATATTCGGGATAATATCAAGAGCGTCGAGAAGAATCTTGATCACACAAGAATTTATTACAGTTAGTTCATGATAGCTCTGAATCACACAAGCTCAAAATGACTGTAACAATTATATATCAAACACTCCTCTCTCAAATTGGAGTATATACATCATATTCATCCAACTTGTCACATATGAGAATAGAGAAAACTAATAACGCTTATGATAAAGATGACAATCGCGAATGCAAGAAGAACAACGCTTTTAACAAGGGTGAACATCTAGATCTAAATTTGTACAATTTTTCCTTACTGTAAACAAATATGCGTATAAAAAATATTACTAACCTTTTTATAGGGAGATAAGTGTATCTTTTTAAAAATAGAAGAGTGTTGAATATAATTAAGTTATACTTTAAATTCAGTGTAATTTCCCATTAAAAATTTAATATTTCTTTCACGATAAGTTGGCGTCCTTCAAATTTTGTTGACTTATTAACTTAAATACATACTTTATGCATAAAATGGTTTCTTATCTTGGGTCCTTAAGAAGGAGTTAGGAATATATATTTTATTGGAAACTGAGTACATAAATTATTTTATTTAATCATACCATTTATTCAATAAAATATATCCACTTTTCATTTCTAATTCTCACTGCATGTAACGACATTAACAAAATAATATTAAGTATAGGGTTCAAAATTTGTTGTAGAAAAATAATAGAAGTGTATTTAAAAGGCAATGGCAATTAGGGATGAGTAGAATTGTCCATATCCGCTTATCTAGTTAGACTCGATCATGATTGAATCTGAATATGATCAAGTTTTATTATATCTAGGCCGAGTTCGAGTTCAAAAATTAGGCTCAATCAATATTTGGGGCCAGGTAATAGTAATCATGAAGTGTCCGACCTATCATGTCCACTCATTCATTATGTTTGTATCAGTGTCTATTCATGTGTACATAGTAACGTCATCTCTTTGACTCAAATTATCATTAATTCTCTAACTTTTACCATATTTATATAATTAACAAAATATCTACATATATATTATTTCACATATCAAATTATATATTCATAGTATTAAGAAGACTGTATCTAAAAAATATATATTTTATATTTAATTAAATCTATGATCAAATTCAAGGGTTAATTCAATAAACCTTTAGAATCAGGTTAGCTTCATATTTATAATCGGATTCAATTTAAAAAATAATTCAACTATTATTTAAGACAGGGTAACAGACAAATCTTACTCCTCTCCCAACCTGTGCTGCTTACCCCCGGTGGCAGCTTTGAGAAAGTATAGAACACTTCAACTCACATGAATGGAATAAGCCACCATTTCTTAGTCATCTAACCTAGCTAAAAGGCCCACAACATTCTTAGCCAACATCATGCCTTTTGTGTCTTTTGATTAGACAAATCACTAACTGAGACATATGTTTATTCCATCTCCTTTTTCCCAATTTAAACAAATAGTTTTGGAATAATCTTTTTCAACCACATTGTACACTGCGTAAGCTTTAAGAGAATCTAACGGTAGCCAAAAATAGGATTTGAAGTATTAGAATAATGGTGCTGATGAGAAAAGCATTCTCTACAAAAAAAGGCATCATAATTTCATCCAACGCTAACTATTATGGTATATATATAAAAAGATTTATATAATGCTTTTTTTATAAAAAATAAATAAATCAGGAATGGACTCATGTAGTGATATATTATCATTAAGCTTCTTTATTTATTCATATAAACATTGCATATTTTTTTACTTTAAATCTGAAAGGGGCATATTAAAATTTCTTTTACTTTGAGATTCTCCTCCCAGGAGCATATCTGATATCCAAAAAAATGTATGTAATTTCTGAGATTGGTTGAAAATAATGTAAATTTTTAATAATTATATATTTTTCTACTCAATTATAATTTATAATACAGTTTTTAGGACATCATGTATTCCTAGTAAGACCCTTAAGCATGAAAACGGGGGGAATGAAAGAGTGTATATGGAGACAATTGAATCACTCTAAAAAAAAAATCAAAACCTCCTCATTGTTAAATGGCATGAAAGAGTATTAGTGAGGGTAATTTAATCCAAAGTAGTTATATGTCTCTAAACTTGAGGATATTTAATAGATTTTCAGTAGAGTACAATACTTATTTACTATTAGGGTATTAGGGTAAAGATTTATAAACAATCATCATTTACCATTAATTTGTATTAATCTTTTTTAAGACTCAATAAGAATTAAAAATAAATGGTAGGTAATGATTATAAAACTCTTACCCTTATATTTTTTCTCTTATCAATCTTTGTAAAAGAACATAACAGATATTATGAAACAGACAAACTAAGAATTTTCAGTAACAAATTCTATAATTTTCAATGTTCGGAACAAGTTTTGCCACTTTCATGTGTACTCTAGCTCAAGCAACAACGGCAAATGGAAAGTATAAATGCAATAAGGCTATGTTTGACATTTTGTCTTATTAAAGGCAGAAGCTTCAGATTTGCTGACTAACCTGTTTCTACTTTTCACTTTTAAGACCTTCTTTTCTTCCTAGACATTAATACAGTGGTTTAAGACATCACAAGATACTCATAATGGCTAAAAGATCAAATTTTTGATTTTTAAGAATGATATTTGTTGAAATTGACAGCTATACGTCCAAAATGGATTAGTTCCTTACCCAAAAGATTGAGGGAATACCTTTGTTATAACAAAAAAATATATTTTCTTTCCTTAACTTGTAAGTCTGCTCCCTCTACTTCTACACCCCTCCCCACATATTCTTTGTCTTTTCCCACATACTCTTCCCATCTTTGTTCTTTCCATTCTTCAATGGAAGGTGCAAATGCAACCCATAACACGAAACACCAAAAACAACCAACTTCAGAAAAGAACCATGCAGAAAAGAACCATGAAGAAGACCCTATTAAGTTTCATAACCATTTTCTATACAAAGCTGCTATAGTTGCAATTTTCTTAGTTATTCTACCACTTTTTCCTTCACAGGCTCCTGAATTCATCAACCAAACTCTACACACAAGAGGTTGGGAGCTTCTCCACCTTCTTTTAGTTGGTATTGCGATCTCTTATGGCCTATTCAGTAGTAGAAATAATGAAACTGATAAAGAGAAAGAGAACAATATGTCTAAGTTTGATAATGCACAAATACTTGTTTCAAGGGTCTTACAAGTTTCATCATTTTTTGAAGATGGAGAAGCTGATGAAAACTCATCATCTGATTCTGATCATGGAATTAACAAAGTCCAAACATGGAACAATCAGCACTACAGGAATGAACCTGTAGTTGTTGTAGCACCACATGAAGATCAAGGTGGTGGTGGTATTGCTAGTGCGAGTTCGAGATCAAGAATTGGTGAAAAGCCTTTGCTTTTACCGGTTAGAAGTTTGAAGTCTCGTTTATCCGATGATGATGCTAAATATGTTAATGAATCTCAGCTGCCACAACTGCGACCGCAATTTAGTGATGCAAAAGTAGACAATGATGAATCAAGCACTATAAGCTCTTTATCTTTGAATAGGTCAAATTCCAAAACAAGCTCCAAAAGGTTTTCAAGAAACTCAAGTAAAGGTAGAAATGATGAACTTGAAGGTGTCGGTGATGCAAAAGTGGAGAATAAGATGGAAAATGTTGTTCTTCCTTCTCCAATCCCATGGAGATCAAGGTCAGGAAGGTTAGAACCTAAACAACAAGTTGAGGCACCTAAACAACATGCTTCAAGGCCTACAATGGAGGAATCTGAATTCGATAAGATGGAACCTCGCTTAGGGAAGTCTCAAACTTCACTTTCATCGCGAACAAGTACATTGCCTTCTTCACCAAAATTCACTCCTTCACCTTCATTTTCACCTGAATCTGTTAAGGGTAATTAGAATTAGTTACATTGATGTTTCTCTTTACTGGCTATATAAACCTGTATTATATTGTATACTTTGGCTTTTCACAATTCTAAACTTTCTCTAATTTTTATGTTCTCTGTATTGGTATCTGCCATGTTTTGCAACAGGGCCACTTGCCAAGAACTCAGAGGATTTGATGAGGAAGAAGGTGTTTTACAACAAGTCTTGTCCTCCTCCTCCACCACCACCACCACCACCAATGTTTCAGAAATCAATCTCCATGAAACCAAGGTATGCTTCATTCAATGAAAGAGCTAGTTATTCCTCCTTTGATAAGGAGTTGAAGAGAAGCTTCTCAAGTGAGACAAATGACATGAAAATGAAAAGAATTGAATCAAGTATAGAAGTTAAGCCAAAAGGGTATGCTGAAAATATATCAAATATTGGAAAATCAGTTAGAAAAATTAGACCCAATCAGAGACAAGATTTGTTTGGAAAAGAAGGAACTATGAAGAAAGGAGAATTGGAAGTTGAAGAACATTTCAAGGAAGAGCCAACAAGAAAGGTTATGGGATATGATTCAATGGAATTCGGCAGAGAAGAAGAAAAAGAAAGCTTTCTTAACAAGGTAGTTATGGAATCTGGTGATGAAGATACCGAAACTGAGGATGAAGATGTTGGAGGAAGAGTCACCAAGAAAGAAAGTGTGGAAGGTTCAAAAACAGATGAAACTAATTGTATTGATGAAGGACCAGATGTGGATAAGAAGGCTGATGAGTTTATTGCAAAATTTAGAGAGCAAATAAGGCTTCAGAGAATAGAGTCTATAAAGAGGAGTGCTACAAAGATTACTACAAACTCTACCAGGTAATCTTGAAGATCCTTGTGTAGTGTACTATGTTATTTATAAATGGGATGTAATTAAAGTGGATGTTTTATTTCCACTGGTTTTAAGGTTGTAGTTGTAATCTTCTCCTATTTCCCCAGCATAAATTTATAATTATGATACTATTATAGACAGATTTGCAGATTTTATTTGCATTTGCCATTCAAATATTTGATATACACTGGTTATGGTTTCAAGCTAGACAGTAGTTTAAATTTGGAGTTGTGATCTAAACATGAACTATGGATTTTGGCCATTTGGAAAATAATCCAATTTTGATAAAAGAGTCAAACATTTTCTCTCACGTGACAATATATGATTGTTTTGTCAACATAAAAAACATACAATGACGATGCATTCTAACTAAATCCTTTTGAAAATACATGATCGTGAAATAAGTACTTTAGTACTCGTTTTGTATGGAATACTACTATCGGATGATGAGTATAATTATGATATGTACACATTGGTTTAATGCCATTAGAAACTTATTAGTCCACTTTTTGGCTCACAAAAGTATGTCCTCATGTGCATACAAGTCATTCATGCAACTTCAAGGAAGAGACTCAACTAGGAAGGAGGGTTTTACCCCAATAGGTTGGTATATGCATGTAACTTTTATCCATCACCTCATGTTAAATGACCATTTATATGCAGTAAGTAACTTTTTGAAGTTTCATCCTACAAACTCAGTTGCATGTTAACATGAATTTGAAAAAGGATTCAAACATATTTGTAGCCTAAGAGGCCAAATCTAAACTCCTAAGGTTTCTCATCATACAATAACCTACGACATAATACAGACTCCAATACTAGTGATGCAGCAAGAAGCTTTTTATTATATCATTATATTTGCCCTTCATGATTGGTTAAGCTATAATCAGACCAATTGAACTAAAACCATTTTAGCATTGCTTTCCATTGATGATGAAGAAATGCTTGCTATCATGCAAATCTAATGATGCTATGATTGAGATTATCAATGCAATAAGCCAATAACTATAATGGAGCGAATTAATAAAGTTAACAACATGAAACATATAGACATATAAGAATGGCAGAAAAGCATGCAATCATATTGTAAACTTTCAACCTCATTGGGGCTCTTCTGACAATATCCCTTTCCATTACTCATTTTGTGTTTACAAAATGTGTGCACTTGTTCTATCCAGGTCCTATTTACCATGGGCAAAAGCTTTCTAAACTGCTTTCGCAAGCTGCAATTCGATTAGATCATAAGCCAGGGAAAACACTCTGCAAAAATTAACTATTTTTTTTCACTTCACAAGCACAAAATTATAAGAAACATGAAAAGTGGACAAGCATTATCCATTGCTCAATTTCCTCAATTCAATGCCATGAAATTATAACCCAAAAAAACTAAATTGAAGCGGTCATCAGGACATAGCAAACCCACACATGGTTTTAAATTGCGGGTCTGATTATGTTGCTCTCATTAGAATTGGCAGGAAATTTGGCCATTGTAGCTTCAATTGCAATCGTGATAGAGTTGTAGTTGTGATTACATTGCGTTTTAATACAATGGTGAACAATTGCAGAAACATGTGGCAGCAATTGCTATTGCAATGTGATTGTGAAAGCTATCATAAACTACACTAGCCAGATGCAAATGCAATTGTAAATTGTCCACCACAATTTTTGAACCTCTGCTGCACATAAAAGGCAACAATGTAAAACCTCCACAACTGTGATAAATGCAATGCAATCACCACTACAATTGCAATGTAAGCATCAACGTTGACCCCATCTTCATAGGCCAGGGAAAACACTCTGCAAAAATTAACTAAAATTTGTTCACTTCACAATAATCATATTCGTTTTTAAACTAATGGAAACACAGAGTGACTTAAAATTCATACATCCATTTGTTTCTTAACATTTTTCGGCTTCTTCTTTGACCTTCGATTAGGTCTACTCCCTGTCATGGCGAAAATGTCCTCCTCAATTTCTTCCTTTGAAAGTGCAATCCATAACTTGTTCTTCTTCAACTCCTTCAACGACTTTGCCATTCAAGAGTTGCTCTCCGCAACCGAATGAACCGGTTCCTGCACTTCCCGTTTCCCATTCTTCTGTTCATATCTTGTTAAAACTGAAGAAAAAACAGCACATTCCTATAGATAATACAGATTATGGTCAGTTTCTGGCAGTGACAACATAGTAATGGATGTTTACAATTATGACTATAACAACAACAATTATGTTTAGCTGTTTACAATTATGTTTTCAAACACCCCATTTATATTCATTCCGTTAAGAGTACAGAAACTCTGTGTTTCATATTTTATTTATGGGTATGTTCTTAATTCCTCTTTGTATCATTTCATTAACATACATTTGAGAGATATCATGAAATAAGGAACATGATTACATTTTGGCAGCACTAATATGATCACGTTCCATGTACATGTACACTAGACAGTAGACACATCAAAGTTATAAAATACAGAAACATTAATTTAGTCCCACATCGAGGAAACCTAGAAAATGGGAAGTATTTATATAACTGAAATGAGAAGACAATGGTCACGACCTTACTTGAACAGGATCTGTTCTATAGGCTCGTACCATTGTGTCCTTGAGTTCTAAGGAGACAAGAACCTAAACCTGGTTGATGAATCATGACCGTGTAATCAGAGCGTGATTAATGGCTATGATGATCTCTCCTTTGAGAGAGAATCATCTGTGGCAGTGGAGGATCGTTCTCAGGCTGTGTTCACCACTGGCTGAGATGGTTACACGGTTGTCTGACAGGTTCAAAACTTTTTTATTTCTTATTCTTATTCGAGGTAGAGGACGACTAGCCACGATGCAAGGGTAAAAGCGGAATTAACTTGTCAATGTTTTGGGCTTTTCTACTTGCTCTTATTTTTTTCTTTTCTTGACTGGAGAATCTCACATTCACACTTCAGTAGAATTATAAACCATCCACCTTTTCTTTTTATATGTACACAACTTTTTTAATTCATATATGTCAATTGTATCACCAACCTTGTGTTGGTCTAGTCTAAGGTCTTATTAAATCATCAAATATTAAGCTAAAATGTTTGACTTTTGTAAGTAATATTTATTAAAATTAATAGTCATACACCAAAAAATGACTAGTTTCTTTTATAGGGGTACTTTTCATTATAACAAAAATAATCATGTAGAATTTCTAAATGAGAGATGGATAGATGCCATTAACCACTTAATATAGTGTTTAAACTTAATAAAAAGTGAGTATATTCACCCCTATTCATAATAAGAAAAATAACATAAATAAGTTATCATAAATGGGTTATTAGCAAGTGATTGAGATGATCCTCTTCATTTTTTATTATTACTTTTATTTAACATGTATCACTTTTTTTCATGAAAAAAATTACTTATTTTTTAAATTTGAATAAATAATCGAAAGGTTAATATATTCTCCAATTATTTAATGAGATTATCTAAACTATGAGTGAAGCTATTTTACTCCAAATAAATAACACAACATACTTAAAATTAGAGAAGAAATCCATTTACTCTAAACTTCACATTTTAGGTATCAATTCTTGAGAAATCCAACAATTTAAATTTATTCATTATTTCAAACCATTGGATTTCCGAATAATTGATGACTAAGATATGAAGTAAACTTAAAAAACTTACAACAGTCTAAAGACATTTAAAAATTGCCCTAACTCTTTGAACTATTCCTTTTACAAAAAAAAAAAATTTAAATCTATTCATTATTTCAAACTATTAGATTTTCCAATAATTGATGACTAAGATATGAAGTAAGTTTAAAAAATTTATTCTTAGAGTAAGTGGATCTCACCCTTAAAACTAATATACACAAGCTTTTATTTAAAAGTTAAAACTTATAACAGTCTAAATACATTTAAAAATTGCCCTAACTTCTTGAACTATTCCTTTTACCAAAAACGTCATACTCATCTTCTTGATGCATAACTTATTCCTCATACCTAACATTATATTTGATTTATTTAAAAAATAAATAAAATTCAAAAAATATAAAATGCATAGAAACAACTAAAATTTAAAACAACAAAATTGTATTTGATTTTTTAGATTACACATAATAAAAATAATCTTAGGAAAAATTTAAAATATAATATTGGTTTTGAGAAAGTGTGGGTGAGAAAGTGTGGGTGAGAAACCAATAGGTAATTACAAATCAGTCAAATTCAATATGTAATAATACCACTATGAACCAGACCCTTGTTGTCACCATTAAAGAACAGAGTTCAAGGGCATCGAAATTAATTTTGAAAAGCTCAATCGAAGCATATATTTTTAACTCATCCGAAATAAATTTGGATGGCCTTACCAAAAATATATTTGGTTTAGCTTTATGAAATTAATTTGAACACCCTTACTGAATGAAGTATAGTTGCTTAAAAAATGAAACGGATAAGACATTGACGAAGATAAAAAGGAAAAAAACTTTGATTTCACAGGATCTCTGCAAATGCAGTTGAAAAATGGTGGTTCACGATGATCATTGTTAACCGATTGACCTAGATATTGATGAATGCATAAGGTGTGGAAAGTTGGGTGTCAGGTTTTGGGTGAGGGATAAAAATCACATGTCCCCAACCGTGTTTCATTCCCCGTCCTAAGTCTATCACATATTGTCACATGAATAAAAGAAAATCTTTAAAAACAAAAAATAACAAAAGTCACATTCTGATTGGCTCTAGACATGGAAGAGACACCATTTAGGACATGTAGAGATGTAAATTAGAAGAAGGTAGCAACAAAGATAAGGGAAATTGAAGCAAAATGTAATCAATAAACAAAATTCACACATCATAATAACTAAAGAGAACAATTTAAATAGAATCCTAACTCTAAAACTTCTAAAAGATAGCAAGAGTCTCATATGATCACAAATAACAACTCACAACTTCTTCCAAAATACAAGGTAAAACTGAAAGTATATCACGAAAATATTATCATGGATGTACCGTGAAGACTTAATGATATGCATTATGTTAAAGACTAAAAATGTTAATAATACACATGATTACTAACATGTTTTAGATTTCCCTTTTGTATATACCTTGCTTTTTGTATCCTTGATTCCTCTGCTCTTGCCTTTAATTTTAATAACATTATGCTTTTTTCTTCTTTTTATTCAATGCCCCTTTTGTTCAGTTCTTCTTTTGTACTTGTTACCTCCTTTTCTTTTTCGTGTTGTCCTCCCCTTTTCTCAACACTTTCTCCTTCTTTAATGCCAACAACTTCCCCTCCTAAAAGTTGGGTAACAACTCCACTTTCACCTACTGCTTCCCCAATTTCAGGGATTATTACCAACCAGTATGTTACTTCAGTTTAATCATATATGTTTATTATATATTTCCTATTTTCGAGTTAAATATTAATATATATTTTTATTGTTAGAAAACAGTTTATAAGTATTTACCATAATAAGTTTTATTGCAAATAAATTAAAGAAAAGGACCTATAATGTTATGAACAATGTAGTGGTTAAATTAAAGAAATCAGTTTGAGGAATTGATGATTAAATTTAAAGGCCCAACTTCTAGCCCGTCAAATTTTTTTTCTCTTCAAACTGACAAGTTATACACAAACTTTAACATCACACATATCGATATTACACAAAATAACTCTAATAAATATACACCGGAGTCTATTTTAAACGTTGAAAATAGGACCGGACAAAAGTGGGTATTCACAGTGTATAAGAGCTTGTAAGCCGCCTTTTGATGCCATTAGCTTCACAAAATTTTATCAATTCAGAGGAGTTAAACTCTCATCCTCAGTCAGATCTAAACATCCTAATGAAGCAATTAGATTCTTTTTCAACAAGCATCTTAAATTGTTTGAATGCTTGAAATGCTTTTGATTTATTCTGTAAAAAATAGCACTTTGTCTTTTGACTAAAGTCATTAATAAATGTTATAAAATAATGTTTACCTCCATTGGATTCAGGAGTAATTGGTCCACAAAGATCTGTATGCACCAATTTTAGTATATTTTGAGCTCTCATAGCCTCCCCTTTTGGAAATGCATCTTTGCGTTGTTTACTGGTAATGCATTCTTCACAAACACGTGAAGGCAATTCAATTTTGGGAAGTGCTCTTACCATTTTCTTTTGTTGTAATCCTCCAAAATGTAAATGGCCAAATCTATTGTGCCAAAGCCAAGCCAAGCTCTCTTGTTCAGCCACTAAGCAATTAAACTTTGAATTCTGCAAATAAGCAAGAAACATCTTGTTGTTGGTCATCTTTGCTTGTAAAATCAGTCCTATCTCAACATCTTTCACCTGACATATTCCATTTGTTATCATAATTTCATAGACTTTATCTTGTAGTTGTCCAATACTTAATAAGTTAGTTTTCAAATCAGGTCAGGAACAAAATATTTTGAATAGATTGTTCTGACCTGATTTTGTTTGAATACTGATTTTACCTTTGCCTTTAACTTCCATGGTTGAATGATCACCAAACTTTACTGTGTCACTGAGAGTTTCATCAAGCTCGGTGAAAGTCTGCTTATCTCCACACATGTGATTGCTACACCCGATGTCTAAATACCACACGTTCTTGGTATTTTCTTCTCCGGTATGGCACACCATCAATAAAGAGGTCCCATCTTCTTTCTCATCTTGCTCAACATAATTTGCTTTCTCCTTTTTGCTCATATTGGTCCTACATTCTGACTTATAATGGCCAAATCTGTCACAACGAAGGCACTTAATGTGTACTTTGGATTTTCCTTTACTGGTTGCTCCTTTTTGCTTCTCTCGTGACCATCTTCTTTGATTTCCCTTAATTTCCTTGCTACCTTTCCCTTTCCATGAACCATGACATGGCTTGGTTGAGACTTGCAAAGCTTTTGAAAGGTCTCTCAAGCATAATATTTCTTCACGACATCTGAATTTACCGAAAGAGGTAGGTCATTTCCGTCCATAGTGGTCAATATCAATGCTTCTCAAGAGATCGCCTTTTTCACCATGAATGGTCCTTCATAATTTGGGGCCCACTTCCCCCTATGGTCTTTATGTATTGGGAGTATCTTCTTAAGCACCAGATCCCCCTCTTGAAAATGGCACGGTCGAACTTTCTTAGCATAAGATCTCATGAGCCTTTTCTGCTATAATTGACCATGACATATAGCAACTAATTAGCTAATCTTTTTTCTTCTATCATGTTCAGTTGGTCGTACCGCGCTTGGATCCATTCTGATTCCTTCAATCCTGATTCTGCCATGATTCTGAGTGACGGAATTTCTACTTCAATTGGGAGCACTGCCTCCATTCCATACACTAGCGAGTAAGGTGTTGCTCCAGTTGATGTGCGTATGGATGTGCGATACCCATGTAGAGCAAAGGGTAACATTTCATGCCAATCCTTGTATGTTACCACCATCTTCTGAACAAACTTCTTAATATTTTTGTTTGCTGCTTCTACTGCTCCATTCATCTTAGGACGATAAGGTGAAGATGTATGATGCTTGATCTTGAATTCACTACACATCTTGGTCATCATCTTGTTGTTCAGGTTTGTGGCATTGTCCGTGATGATCTTGCTGGGTAACCCATATCTACACACTAACTCTTTCTTGATAAATCGTAGTACCACTGTTCTGGTCACATTGGCATATGAACATACCTCAACCCACTTTGTGAAGTAGTCGATGGCCACGAGGATGAAACAATGTCCATTGGAAGCCTTCGGTTCTATTGGTCCGATAACATCCATTCCCCACATGGAGAAAGGCCATGGTGCTGAAAGGACATTTAGAGGATTTGGTGGAGCATTGATATTGTCTGCATAAATTTGGCATTTGTGGCATTTCCTGACATAAGTACAACAGTCTGTCTCCATATTCATCCAAAAGTAACCTGCCCTTAAAAATTTTCATGCATAGCATGTCCGTTTGCATGAGTTCCAAACGAGCCTTCATGTACATCCTTGAGTATTACTTCAGCTTCTTTCTCTTCTAGGCATCTGAGGAGTACCATGTCATGATTTCTTTTGTAAAGAACGTCACCGTCTAGAAAGAAACCCATGGCTAGTCTTCTCAAGGTTCTCTTATCAGTTTCAGAAGCACCAATTGGATACTCCTTTTTCTGTATATAGACTTTGATGTCATGATACCATGGCTTTCCATCTTGCTCTACTTCTAGAGCACAACAATGGATTGGTTGATCTCTACTTTCTATTTTGATGAGAGGTTGATCTTTCCCACTGATATGGAACATTGAGGATAATGTGGATAAAGCATCGACTAATCTGTTATCCTCCCTCAGAATGTGGTAGAAGTCGATCTTCTCGAAGTGTTCAGCCATTCTATGGATATACTCCTTGTAAGGTGCTAGTTTGTTTTCACGGGTCTCCCATTCTCCTTTTAGCTGATGGATGACCAGGGCTAAGTCCCCGAAGACCTCTAGAATTTTAACCTTTCTTTCTAATGCTGCCTGTAAACCCAGGGCGCATGCCTCATATTCGGCTATATTGTTGGTGCAATCAAAGCATAACCTGGTAGTAATAGGAAGTCGCCTTCTGGAGATACGAGTACGACCCCTATGCCGTGTCCGAGTGCATTGGATGCCCCGTCGAATACTAACGTCCACACACCATCTTTTGTTGGTTCTCCCAGGGATAGACTCATGATACCCTCATATGGGAACTCTTGGTTCATTGGTTCGGTCTTCTCTATGGGTGGCTAGCAAGATAATCTGCAAGGGCACTACCTTTGATTGCTTTCCGTGTCACATATACTATATCATGTTCCGACAATAAGACTTGCCACCGAGTGATTCTTCATGTTAATATTGGTTTCTCAAAGATATACTTCACAAGATCCATCTTCAAAATCAGCCAAGTGGTGTGACTCAACATATATTGCCTCAATCGACGAGATGCCCATGCTAACGCACAACATGTACGTTCTAGCAGTGAGTATCTTGTCTCGTATTCAGTGAACTTCTTACTCAGATAGTATATGGCCTGCTCTTTTCTGTTTGATTCATCATGTTGGGCTAAGACACATCCCATGGAGTCCTCTAGCACTGTTAGGTACATTAGAAGAGGTCGACCAGGTACTGGAGGCATTAATATTGGGGGTTTGGTCAAATATTCCTTTATGCTTTCAAAGGCTCTATGGCAATCGCCATTCCATTGAACTGCCCGACTCTTCCTTAATAGCTTGAAAATTGGTTCACATGTAGCTGTTAGCTGAGAAATGAATTTGGATATATAGTTTAAG
>NC_032025.1:13281981-13287036 GCF_001865875.1 Lupinus angustifolius | reverse complement strand
CAATGAAACCAAGGACTCGCCCTGATTTAACCCCAAAGCTACATTTTGTAGGATTTAGCTTGAGGCTATATTTTCTGAGTCATTCAAACAACTTCCTTAAATTCTCCATGTGTCCCCCCTCTGATTTGGACTTGCATATGATGTCGTCTACATAGATCTCCACCTCCTTATGCATCATGTCGTGGAAAATAGCTACCATGGCCCTTTGGTATGTGGCCATAGCATTCTTAAGACCAAAAGGTATGACTAGATAGCAAAAGGTTCCCCATGGGGGTGATGAAAGTAGTTTTATCCACATCTTCTGAAGCCATCTTGATCTGATGGTAACCTGAGTACCCATCCATGAAGGAGAAAAGAGCATGGTCTGCAGTGTTGTCAACCAATACGTCTATATGAGGTACCGGGAAATCATCATTTGGGATAGCTTTGTTCAAATCTCGATAGTCAATGCAGATCCTGAGTTTGCCTTCTTTCTTTGGTACTGCCACAACATTGGCCACCCAACCTGGATATGTAGAAACCGTCACGAATCCAGCATCTAGCCATTTCTCCACCTCCTCTTTCACCCTTAAGGAAATATCTGGCTTTATCCTTCGTAGCTTCTGCTTAACCGGACGCGAATCTGGATTCAAAGGTAGCTTGTGTTCCACTATGTTTATATCCAGACCAGGCATGTCAACATACGACCAAGCGAACACATCTTTGAACTCATGTAGAAGTTGAATCATCTTTTTACGTTCTTCCTCTTTCATCAATGTACCTACTTTCACTTCCCTTTTGTCGTCCTCTGTCCCCAAATTTACTAGCTCAGTGGGCTCTTCATAAGGCTTAATCTCTCTGGACTCCTGCTCAACCATCCCTAATAACTCAGGTGATGCTTCCCATTCTTCATCATTATCTTCTTCATTGAGCTGATTAACTGGATGATCATGATTGTATGTGTGGCTCATAACATGATTATTATTTCTGGAGTTAAAGTTGGATCTGCATTAGGTTGAGGTTGTGATTAGTTATTATTATTTTTATTTTTTTCATGCTTTTACCTTTTGTGTGTGCTTGCTTTAGTGTGTGCAAGTAAAAAAAAAATGAAGAATAGAATGAAACACATAATATGAAGAAAGGAATGCATTTTATTGAATTCAAAACTTGTACTATTAGATGAAAAATAAATAGGTGTCCTTATTCAAAAAGAAAGAAAATAAATCCAATAGCTTTAGACATGGCTAAAGGATTCTAGCATCTTATTACATTGTTTCTAAAAACACTTGTGGAGATGCATCTTCCTCTATCCAGTTGTTGAGAGTGGTGCCTGGAGGACACTGAACAATGTAGTCTGCCCCATCTTCTGAATCATCACTTCCCAAAACAGCAATCATTCTAGGTTCCAAGCCTGCACTAACAAAGCTCCTGCTAATGTGTGGGATGAACATCCCTCCAGCTTCATACTCCCACTTCCCCAGGCGAGCCATTCTTCTTTTCTTCTTCTCTTCAACAGTTATTTCCCTATCTTCCCGGGTGGGTCTATATCCCAGGCCATATCGATCTTTAGTGTGATGTATCATGATGATATTTTCTCTTCCTTGGCCAAACTTCTCGAGCCCTTTTCCAGGTTGGTAGCCCTTCTGCAACATTACTCTAGCCATCATCATTGATGCCTCCGAAGGTTGGGGGTGTAGTGTAGGTGTCCCCCCTCCTACAAATGAAACATTGGCAATCTCTAGTGCTTGGAAGGATGTTCCAATAGCTTCCTCTGCTGCTTCAAAGTACAGAGTGTCAAGAGATCTTGATACCAACATATCTTCTTCTCCAAGAATAGTAAGGAGTTTTCCATCCACTATAAACTTAACTCGTTGGTGCAATGTAGATGGTACAACCCCTGAAGCATGGATCCACGGCCTCCCCAACAAACAGCTGTAACTGGGATTAATGTTCATGATATGGAATACTATTTGGAAAATGCAGGGTCCTATTTTTATAGGCAACTCCATTTCTCCCATGACATCCCTGTTGGATCCATCAAATGCCTTCACCACCATAGAGCTTGGTCTCATATNATATACGATGCATCGACTGGAAGCCTAGACAACATCCTTTTCGACATGACATTGAGAGATGAGCCATTATCGATAAGAAATTTGCCAATTAGGAAATTCTGATACATTATAGAGATGTGCAGAGGGTTAGTGTGTCCCATTCCCTCAGAAGGTATTTCCTGGTCACTAAAAGATATGTAATTGTCGGCCACAATGTTATTGATGATACCACCAAGCTTGTCAATGGTTATGTCGTGGCTAACATGTGCGCGATTCAGTATCTCCATTAGCACTTTTCTGTGGGGTTCAGAGCTCATTAGTAGAGACAAAATGGATATCCTGGCTGGAGTGCGGTTCAGTTGATCCACGACCTTATACTTACTCTGCTTTATGAACTTCAGAAATTCACAAGCCTCTTCATTAGATATTTCCCCTTTATTTCCATGATTATGCAACAGGTCATTCAGATTGGCCTCCAGTTCATCTTCTACAGGGATAGATACTTTCCTATTTCCTTTATCTCTGGCTCAGGCCTTTTCAGCATCTGAGGGAACATAGACACGTCCACTTCTAGTTATCCGAGTATCCCCAACAACATTGGTGACTTCTATATATTGCTCAGTTGTCTCTGAATTCCCTCCACTATAGATCCATGGTACCGCTTTATCTGTTTTGTAAGGGAAAGGTTGTGGTTTCTCTTCTACAGCAGGTCTCAGAACATGCTTCATCCTACTTATGACTGGCATCTATCGAGTTATTTGTGGGTGTAACTGAGCATTATTCGGAATGTTCAATATAGGTTCATATCGAGTAATTGATGGTCTCATAGTCCTTCTCATGTCTTCCTCACTTCTAGTGGTAGCGTTAACAACTTGATATGAAGGCCCCCTCTCTATTGTGATCAACCTCATATCCAACATTTTCTGCAACAAGATCTTAAATTCTGGACACTCCTCTAGGGTATGACCAATTTCGCCATGCAAATCACAATCAGTTGAATTTTCATCTTCCACCATCTTTTCCACCATCCCACGCTTACACATCTCTTGAAAAATTACCCTCATGGGTGTTTTTACTTAATTTGCTTCCCAAATGAATGCTCTACCTTGAGCCTCCTCTACAACATTCACACCCTGATTACCATGATTAGGTAATGTGTTTCTGTCCACGTCTGGCACAATAGGCTTGAAATGTAGTTGTTTGGCATTGATTAGGTTTTGCACCTTATGCTTTAAAGACTTACAATGTTCGATAGAGTGGCCAATGACTCCAGAGTGGTACTCACAGGTAACATTGGGATTAAACTAAGCCCTAGGTGATTCGGGCACTATTCCTACTATAAGGCTTATCATTCTCTCCCTTAACAGATGATTGTATAGTTCTGCATAAGATATAGGTATGGGATCGAATTGTGGGCCTCTTCTTTCGGGATTTGGGTAATTGCGGTTTTGGGTTTGATTTTGGTAGGTCTGTGTTTGGTTGTGGTTTTGACGGGGTTGGTAGGGTTGTGTTTGGTTATAGTTTTGGCGGTTGTTATTGTGGGCGGTGTAGTTGGGCTGTGTGGGAGGTGTGGCAATGTATGAGGCCTGGTATTTAGGGTTTTGAGCCTTATATCCCTTCGGCTCAATGAACACCGCCAGTGCTTCTCCCTCATTCTTCTTCATAAAGTTGGGCTTCTTGCCTGTGCCTGATTTGGGCTGATCTACTACCAGCTTTCCACTCCTTATGCATCCTTCTATTTTCTCCCCAACCTTAATGAGTGCATTGAAGCTCGATGCAACACTTCCCACCAAATAATCATAATAGGGCTCCTTCAAAGTATCCACGATGATATACAACTTTCTTCCTCCTCCAACCTAGGTATGACTTGTGATGCCAAAGCTCTCCAGCGTTGGGTATACTCCTTAAAGCTCTCCTCTGGTTTCTTGACCATGCTCTGAAGCTGGGCCTTGTCGGGGGCATCATCTTCATTATACTTATACTGCTTCATGAAGGCATTCGATAAATCGACAAAAGTTTTAATCTGAGCCTTCTCTAATCGGATGTACCATCCCATGGCTGCCCCTGTCAGACTATCTTGGAAGCAATGAATCAACAATTTATCGTTTCCGTGATGAGCAGTCATCTTCCCGGCGTACATATGCAAATGAGTTTTCAGGCAGGAAGTACCGTCGTACTTCTCGAACTCAGGAGTTTTAAATTTTGGTGGAAACACCACATCTGGTACTAGGCACATCTCAAATGCATTTTTTACATCAGGAAAGTTGTGCCCTCAATGGCCCTTAGTCTCCCTTTAATAAGCTCCAACTCTGCCTTTTCTTAGCTTGAGGAGTCACTTGGGGTACCCTTGTTTATCTTAGTTTCAGCCTGGTGGCTTGTGGGCTTGCCTTTAGGTGGAAGATCGTGAGTAGGATCTTCATCTTGCTCGTCGTCGTCTTCCTCAGCAGAATCTTGTTCCTCTTGACCATCAGTAGTGTCTTCATACCTTATGACAACACCCTTATGACGGTTGGTCCCAGTAATTGCCTTTGGAGCCACCTTTTGTACGGGTTGTGGTTGTTTGGTACCTGGGGCAGTGGTATTTTTTTCATAGTCTCGAGCCTTTTGCATATCTAAGATGATTTTCATCATCTGACTCCTTTGCTCTTTGATCTCAGCAAGCTCGAACTTGTTATCAATGCTACTGGATTCTTGGTCTGCCATCAGCTTGGATTAGAATCTGGTGTGGTAAGGATGCTTAGGAGCAATGTTTATATGATACCTGGGTGAGAAAATTTTCATTTTATTTAAGTGAACAAAAATGATGCATGCAAGAACAAAAAATTTAAATTCCTCTTCGTATGGAGGATCAATATAGCAAGACATTTCGACCCGCATTCTGTCGACCTTGAGGCGTGCCCCTATTGTCTCATTTTTACGTTGACGTCAATTTTAGAGTGAACCTTCAAGTTTCTAACCTCGATTGCATCTTTGTTCGTTCTCTTGTTAGAGGTTGTTAGCATTAAACGTCTTGCCCTACATT
>NC_032025.1:13262136-13281881 GCF_001865875.1 Lupinus angustifolius | reverse complement strand
TCAAGCAAAGGATTACAATTCGTTTATTGTTTATTCTCCTATTCCTTATTTCTAAAATTATTTTGTAGCCTCAACCCGCCATTTTTTAAGTTGTCTAGCTATTCCCCCACAAGTTTCAAAAAATGCCTTCATTTCTGGAAGAAGCTCTGTTTCCGGGTACATTGTCATCTCTTGTCTAGCTTCGTAGAACAACTTCAACCAATCATCAGAAAAATCACCGAGACCATCAACTAATTGTATGCATCTCCCTTCCCATTTTTTATCTCCCATTGACTTTCTTCGAGTACTCCCTTCCAATTATCTGACCAATTTTCCTGGCTGGCCACTAATTCATCATATGCAGTTCTGAGTTTTCGAAGTTGTTCTGATAGATGACTTGCTTCTGTTAATGCATCATAGCAGGCTTTCTCTGAAGCTTCGAGGCTGGCTTTGAGGTTATCTTCTTTCTGTTGTCCTTCACCCAATATCAACTGATAGTCTTTAACAGTAGACCATGCTTGCCTTTCACTCTGTCTTATCTACTCTATTTCAAGTTCTAGAGACTTTGCTTTGGCTTGAGCCTTGCATGTGGCATGACTTTGCGCTTTCAACCGATCGACATGGTCAGCTATCTCTGCATCTTTCTCTTTTACTGTCCGAATTAGGCGAACCTTTCCTGACTGAGAGCACATTTCAGCATAGTCCCTTTTAAGGCTTGTTTGATCCTTCTTCATATTGGTGATGATTTTGTTGAGCTTTTCAAGACCCAGATTATCCTTGTCATGTGTGTCTCTAGCTTCTTCTAGCTTTTCCTCTAAGAGCTTGATATGTTCCTTCAACAACTCGTTCTCAGTTGGACCAGATGGTTTCTGTGGTTGGGCAATTGATGGGACAGCCTGACCATTTCGCCTTCCGCTGCGCCATAACTTATATTCATCAGTGTAAAAGACCCGATGTTCTCCCAACTCGTTTAGCCCACAAAGACGAATCCTTTTTAGAGCATTTTTGATTGAGTCCAATTTCTCTTTGGTGGCCTCCTCGCTTTTGTACCATATGGAGAATCCCTGTAGCTGTTCGGGTCGTACCGGTGTCATTCCCCATTTGAGGTGACCAAATATCAGAGGTGGGGAGAAGGAAATGCATCCTCGAGGCCCCATTAATATCATATTTGGGTACTCCCCGCAAGAATACATGATTGCTGAGTGTCTCATAGAAGCGAGTCTTTGTACCAAAGTTCCTAGGAGTAACCTCGTTAAACAACTTTTTCCAGTCCAACAACTGCATTGGTTTCACCATAATATTTCTGAACCTCAAGAGGGGATGTCTGCTCCAATCCGGATACTGATAGTGTTTGAATCTAGTGATCATCCACACATGCAACAATTGAGTACAATATCGGATCTTGAAATGACCCTTTTCATACACATTTGGAACGATAGCAGGGTCTCTGCCACGATAGCTGGGACTGGGTTGGCTCCAAACGACCTGAACTTCGCGAACACATCAATGGCCGCCTGATCAATCATGTCATGGACAAATGGGAACAAGATCATGCCATAGACTGCCAAGGCGAATGCTGGTTTGAATAACTCCCATTTTCCTTGCTCCGCTGTTTGACTGATATGTTTCTTCCCAAATTTCCATCTGAGCCCAAAGGTCATCCCCTGTTTGATGATGTTAGTCGAACTCGGGCGTACCCCAATGAGCCTCTCTATCAAGTCTTCTGTAACATTCTGAGCCTCAGTGAACAAATAAACTTTCTCTCTATCTCGAACCTGAATATCCAGCAGAACCTCATATTCTTCGATCATAGGTGATGCATCTAAGTTAGGAAACTCAAATACTCTCAGAGTTGGACTCCAATACTGAACCATGGCACCCATAACTTTCAGTGTATCTGCATCAACGGTGATAAGGAGTAGATCAATCAGCCTTCCATACTCTTTGTTGAACTCATTCTGAATTTCTTGAGGGATCTGTGGGATCAACTCTATCAAACAGCTCACATCTATTCTTTGTACCTCAGCTTTTACTCCCCTTTTCACCAATAAATTATTGCTTTGACCCATAACAAGAGAATCAGCCTCCATGTCTCACTATACCGCGAATCTCTTTTCTGAAAAGGAATCTGTTTATTAAGGATGATAAAAAAATGTTACTTAAATGCATGAACATAATGATTTGTGATGTTATATAGAATGTAATGATATATGATATGTAATGAAGTATAAAATGAAAATGTTTGATATAGAATAATGAAATATAAAAAAGTACAATCCAATTTTGTTGCTATAAAAATGCCCCGAGGGTATTTGGGCATATAGGGGGTAAGTTATAAATCATGTTTAATAAAAAAATATTTCAGTAACATATTTAAAATAATTTGGAATGATGGAAATCACGTTTCAGAGTGTACATTGATGCAACTGGAAAGTGGATTAAGGTTTGCTTCCTGTGTCCTATATAAGGTATACTTAGAAGGGTTTTTTTCCTGAAAGCTGCAACCCTATGATGGAATGCTAGGTCTTGACTAAAGTGGACTCGATAAAGCTCTAGACTTCTAAAGGTCACCAGATTGCATCCAATCTTAAAAAGAATGGAAACCATATATCATGAGCTAGTTACGAGAAGAGACCGGCTCCCCAAGCGGCCAACTTATGATATATGGGAACAATCTGGATGGTTCATCACGCCAATACCCGATGCGACACAAGGTCACTTACCGGCAAAGCAAATGTCCCCTATCTTAATCTTAATCTCTAACACCCGGGTGTAGGGCGTGTGCAACTCAAGTGTACCAAGTGAGTGTGTGAGGAAACACATAGACCATAAAATAAATCCACCCCCCAAAAACTGCAAAAGAAATAGGTGAGTACGTTCAAGATAATTAATTGACTTGAAAAATAAATAAATAACATAAATAAAGATACATACACAAGTTTGCACAAACAAAGAAGGCATAAGGGTATAAAACAAACATGCAAAAAGTGGTATTGGGCCTGACCCTCTTAAAAAAAATATTCCCCAGCAGAGTCACCAGTTGTCGCGCCACAATTTTTGGTTACGCGACCTCTTAGAGTCGCCACTACATTTTATGGTTAAAAATGTAGAAAAATATTTAAAGTCCAATCACATTGGGCTTTTGGATTTTTGATATCCAGGTTCGGGAGTCGATTACGAATTGGGGAAGGTATTAGCACCCCGTTCGCCCGTAATAAAACGGTACCCTAACTAATTGCATACATTGAATACCCTTAATTTATTTAAATTAAATTGCTTAAACAAAATATTTTTTATTTTTTTATTTGTGTGTGATAAGTTCATATTACTCCTACGTATCCCCGGGTGCAATAGGGAAATCAAGACTACGTAGTTCTTAATTTTTTTTTTAATTTGGTTGGATTTAAAAAGAAAGTTAAAAATTGTTAGAAATTTGTTTGAGTTTAGTTGGAGTGAGATTAATAGACGAAGAATCAACATTGATTGCTTACCCTCTTCCTATTTCGATAGATAGCAGAAGCAGTACAAGTGACCACGACCGGTTCTCGGCTCGAAATAAGGAGAACGATGCAATATGAGTTGTAACCCCGTTATTAATTCAAAAATAATAATAATTTATCACAATTAATTTGCTTAAAAATTTGAATCAAATTCATACAATTAAACACATGAACTATCTTAGTTTTACCAACACGCATACAATAACCAATTAATTAATAATATGCATATAGTCCCTAATACATTTCAATACACACTGTGATTAGAGAATTTATTAAGATATTTCAAATATTTAATTTTGTAATGATAAGATACTATTATTGTAAAAATTATAGCATTCCATTTTACTGTTACCCGAGGAACCAATTAACTTCCTATACTTTCAATTGAATAATAAATTAGCATAATTGATGAAATAGATTTAGTATGGGCTTTAATGCTTAAAACGAAAAAGAAAAGGCCCAAGGGGAAGCAAATTAGGTTGGGTAAAAATTAGAGGCTCATATTTTGTATAATCAGGTTCATTGTTTGGGAGAAATAGGGTAAAGAGATTCTCTTCTTCATTGAGCCGCCAAGAGCCTTTGGTGATGGGGATGCTGCTGGGTGAAGGGACGATGGAGATAACAGAAGAAACAACGCCCCTTACGGTGGTGGTCACAACTTTACGATCTTGAGTCCACTCGACTGCGAGGTGGCACGTCTCTGCCTGGATATGGCTTAGCCATGGAGGTGGAGCCTCCGTGGTTCCGACGGCGGGGTGAGGATGACGGTTCCTTGAACCACCGTCCTTCCTTCTTCTTCTCCGGTTGACACGCCGGCATGATTTTTGACGTAACACCCTGGTTTCACGGTGGTTAGGGGCACTGGAACAAGTTGGCTTCTCTGTTTTCTTCTTCATCTTCTCCGGTTGTCATCGGTGCAGTTTCAGTGGTCTCACGGTGGTTAGATAATTCAGGGGTCCCCTTTCTTTTATTTTATTTTTTTCCAGGTTTACTAGATCGGATAATGATGGATATTATATGAGTGTTTTAGTTGATAAGTTAAAGAGTGAACACTATTTTTGAGTTAACTCACTGGTTGATAATTCCAAATTGCTTCTACTTAATTATTGGTATGATTGCGATTAAGCTTTGAGGATTAACATGATATTGTTTGATTTAGCTGTTGTTTTTTGTTTGTTCATTACAAGGAAAGTAAGTGTTCATGAAATTTCAATGTTTGTAATTTATATATATATATATATATATATATTTGTACTGTTATACACAAACTTTAACATCATACATATTGATATTACACAAAATAACTCTAATAAATATACACCGGAGTCTATTTTAAACGTTGAAAACAGGACTGACAAAAGTGGGTATTCACAGTGTACAAGAGCTTGTAAGCTGCCTTTTGATGCCATTAGCTTCACAAAATTTTATCAATTCAGAAGAGTTAAATTCTCATCCTCAGTCAAATCTAAACATCCTAATGAACCAATTATATTCTTTTTCAACAAGCATCTTAAATTGTTTGAATGCTTGAAATGCTTTTGATTTATTCTGTAAAAAATAGCACTTTTTCTTTTGACTAAAGTCATTAATAAATGTTATAAAATAATGTTTACCTCCATTGGATTCAGGAGTAACTGGTCCACAAAGATTTGTATGCACCAATTTTAGTATATTTTGAGCTCTCCTAGCTTCCCCTTTTGGAAATGCATCTTTGCGTTCTTTATCGGTAATGCATTCTTCACAAACACGTGAAGGCAATTCAATTTTGGGAAGTGCTCTTACCATATTCTTTTGTTGTAATCCTCCAAAATGTAAATGGCCAAATCTATTGTGCCAAAGCCAAGCCAAGCTCTCTTGTTTAGCCACTAAGGAATTAAACTTTGAATTCTGCAAATAAGCAAGAAACATCTTGTTGTTGGTCATCTTCGCTTGTAAAATCAGTGCTATCTCAACATCTTTCACTGACATACTGCATTTGTTATCATAATTTCATAGTCTTTATCTTGTAGTTGTCCAATACTTAGTAAGTTAGTTTTCAAATCAGGTCAGGAACAAAATATTTTGAATAGATTGTTCTGACCTGATTTTGTTTGAATACTGATTTTACCTTTGCCTTTAACTTCCATGGTTGAATGATCACCAAACTTTACTGTGTCACTGAGAGTTTCATCAAGCTCGGTGAAAATCTGCTTATCTCCACACATGTGATTGCTACACCCGGTGTCTAAATAACACACTTTCTTGGTATTTTCTTCTCCGGTATGGCACACCATCAATAAAGAGGTCCCATCTTCTTTCTCATCTTGCTCAACATAATTTGCTTTCTCTTTTTTGCTCATATTGGTCCTACATTTTGACTTATAATGGCCAAATCTGTGACAACGAAGGCACTTAATGTGTACTTTGGATTTTCCTTTACTGGTTGCTCCTTTTTGCTTCTCTCGTGACCATCTTGATTTCCCTTAATTTCCTTGCTACCTTTCCCTTTCCATGAACCATTACATGGCTTGGTTAAGACTTGCAAAGCTTGTGTTTGAGCCTGCAAAAAATGCCCATCCTTATCTTGTCTTTCAATTTTCTGCTCATGAATATGTTATGAGTTTTGCAACTCATCAATTGTCATCTCATCCAGATCATGTGATTCTTATATGGCTGCAACAACAAAATTAAATTGTGTGGTCAAGGATCTCAATACATTTTCAATGATAGTGACTCCTTTATTTGATATTGTTTTATTGTAAAAAACGATCCTCATCTCGTTCTTTGAAGTGACGTTTAAACATCTAATATTTTTCTTTCTTCTTCTATTATCAACATGATGAAAAAAAGATACCATAAAATAGACTAATTAAGAATTTTTAAGTAGATCCTTCAATTATTTCTTTTAGGATACAAAGTTTAGGGTTTAGGGTGATCTTCAATTTTGCCTCTAGGCTCTAGCATTTCCTTGGAATTTCTTCTTTAGAGAATCTCAAATCTGCTTTTATGTCTCCTTGTGCAAGATAGTCTCAAGCACAACTCTATCAATAGCTTGGAAGAGATAGTTTTTGGCATTCAAATCCTTCAACTTCAAGTTGTCTGCCTCAAACTTTTGCACCTTAGTTGCACCTGCAACTAAATCAAGATATCCTGATTCTATAGCTCAATACTCCTTGGACCTTATGAAGTTCTCCATTGACATGCTCCAATGATCATAATAGTGCCCATCAAAGCGATGTATTGAAGGCTGAACAAAATTATTATTTTTGGTCATTTGAATGGGGTTGGAAAGGGGTTTTCTGAACCTAGCTCTGATACCACGTGTAAATTAGAAGGTAGGATGACAAATAAAGGAAATATAAGCAAATATAATTTTATTGAATCAATAAATAAAATTCACACATCATAACAACTGAAAAGAACAATTTAAATAGACTCCTAACTCAACTAAAACTCCTAAAAGATAGCAGCAGTCTTACGTGATCACAAATAACAACAAACAACTTCTTCCTAAATATAAGGTAAATTACCAACAACTTTGACACATTCAACTAACTAGGGATGGTTGAATTTACTTTGGTTAAAATGGTAGTTTGGATAGCATCTTGATCCGATTTATGGACACAAAATGGGAAGAGAGCTAGAATATCTTCCATTATTCTTAAAGAAAAATGAAGTCGTCATTATATTTTTAGACACAAAACACATATAACCCTCTTTTTTGTCTAAATTTGAAAATTGTTGGTTTGTTATGCTCTGGTTCGCCTATACTAAGATGGTATCTTCATTGATTACATGAACTAGTTAGTATATATCCTAACTTTTTTAGTTATGTCTTTAATTATTTAATTGCGAAAAAACAATTTTTTTTATTTATTTGTTTGTCTAACAATAATGTGTTTTGCTCATATGAATTCTCATGTATAATAGGGAAAGAAAAATATATCTACTAATAGTGGAAAGAAAATTTTATCTTATTATTGTTTCAATTATAAATTGTATTTGATCATTAATGACTTTTAAATATATGCGATATAAGTGAAATTGATGTATTGATTATATATAAATTTTTATATCAATATTGCATAGATGTTATATTATATCCCAAAATATACTTTCTAACGTAAATAGTTATGGAATTAATATGTATGCACCTAAGTATTTTTATATTGTTAATGCATTATCTACTATATATATGATAATTATTATTAACTCTTAAATAACAATAGTAATATAAATGAATAATGAATGATATATTATGTAAAAACTTTAGAGTGGCAATATATAAATATTAAAGTTATTTGTTATATGTAATAATATGTGTATACTCAATATTTAATGGATTTTGAATCTTTGTAAAAGAACATAACAGATATTATGAAACAGAGAAACTAAGAATTTTCAGTAACAAATTCTATAGTTTTCAAAGTTTAGAACAAGTTTTGCCACTTTCATGTGTACTCTAGCTCAACTAACAATGGCAAAAGGAAAGAATAAAAAAGGAAAGAATAAAAGCAATAAGGTTATGTTTGACATTTTGATATATTAAAGGTAGAAGCTTCAGATTTGCTCCCTAACCTTTTCTTCTTTTCACTTTTAAGACCTTCTTTCTAGCAGACGTCGATCTACTTGTTTAAGGCCAAAGCTTCGATTCATGAGAGTGGTACTTATTTGAAGGAAGAGCTAACAAGAAAGGTTATGGGATATGACTCAATGGAATTCAGCGAGGAAGAAGAAAAGGAAAGCTTTCTTAACAAGGTAGTTATGGAATCTGATGCTGAAGATACCGAAACTGATGATGAAGATGTTGGAGGAAGAATCATCAAGAAAGAAACTTGTTAGTCCACTTTTTGGCTCACAAAAGTATGTCCTCATGTGCATGCAAGTCATTCATGCAACTTTAAGGAAGAGACTCAACTAGGAAGGAGTCTTTAACCCCAATAGGTTGGTATATGCATGTAATTTTTATCTATCACCCCAAGTTAAATGGCCATTTTCGTTTGTATGCAGTAAGCAACTTTTCAAAGTTTCATCCTTGTACAAACTTATTTACATGTTAACATGAATTTGAGAAAGGATTCGAACATATTTATAGTCTAAGAAGCCAAATATAAACGCCTAAGGTTTCTCATCATACAATAACCTACAAGATATACAGACTCCAATACTAGTGATGCAGCAAGAAGCTGTTTATTATATTTATTATTATTTGCCCTTCATGATTATTATTATTTCCAAGTAAAAAGGAATATGGCATCAGTTACCATTCATCAATTAATCAATTAAACATGACACTTGCAGTTCAAGAAGATTAAAGGGTAAAAGCATTGAAAATCTTGTTCAGATGGTAGAAGCATTGAATAATGTTAAAGCAATAGGCCAATAGTGAACTTCCAAGACCACAGTATTACAGCCAGTCAGCTATAAATCCATTGCACACCACAATGTAAACCCTTGTGATACATAAAAGACATGAATTATGCTTTGATATTATTTGCCCTTCAGGGCTTTAAACTGCAGTCCACAACTGCAACTGCAACTCGGCCGCAATTCCCGCAATTTGTCGCCAGAAATCACAAAAGCTATTGCAATGTACACCTTTGCAGTTGCATATGCAAATGTAGGCCACATTTTAAACCCTTGCTACACATACAACACAGAAATTACAAATTATTACCAAAAACTCAATTAAGCTAAAAGAAAACCTTCGTGGCATTTCTTCTACCTTGTAAGCATCAACACTGACCCCCACCAACCATAGGCCAGGGAAAACACTGCAAAAATTAACTAAAGCTTTTCACTTCAAAATAATCATATTCGTTTTTAATCTAATGGAAACACAGAGTGAATTAAAATTCATACATCCATTTGTTTCTTAACATTTTTCGGCCTCTTCTTCGGTCTTCGAAAAGGTCTAGTGCCTGTCATGACGAAAATGTCCTCCTCCTTTTCTTCCTTTGAAAGTACAATCCATACCTTGTTCTTCTTCAACTCCTTCCAACAACTTTGCCATTCAAGAGTTTCTCTCAGCAACTGAATGAGCCGGTTCCTGCACTTCCCCGTTCCCATTATTCTGTTCATATCTTGTAAAAACTGAAGAAAAAACTGCACATTCCTATAGATAATGCAGATTATGGTCAGTTTCGGGCAGTGACAACATAGTCATGGAAGTTACTATTACAGCAAAATGAAAAACGAGTATTGGTCTATGACTATGACAATAACAATCATGTTTGCAATTTACCATTATGTCTGAAACATGACTTGTTATTTCATGATGCACCACAAACACTCCATTTATATTCATTCAGTTAGAGTACAGAAACTCTGTGTTCCATATTTTATTTATGGGTATGTTCTTAATTCCTCTTTGTATCATTTCATTAACATACATTTGAGAGATATCATGAAATAAGGAACATGATTACATTTTGGCAGCACTAATATGATCACGTTCCATGTACATGTACACTAGACAGTAGACACATCAAAGTTATAAAATACAGAAACATTAATTTAGTCCCACATTGAGGAAACCTAGAAAATGAGAAGTCTTTATATAACTGAAATGAGAAAAGGTTTATATACGCAAAACGGGAGAGGAATGGTCACGACCTTACTTGAACAGGATCTGTTCTATAGGCTCGTACCATTGTGTCCTTGAGTTCTAAGGAGACAAGAACCTAAGCCTGGTTGATGAATCGTGACCGTGTAATCAGAGCGTGATTAATGGCTACGATGATCTCTCCTTTGAGAGACTCATCTGTGGCAGTGGAGGATCGTTCTCAGACAGTGTTCACCACTGGCTGGGATGGTTACACGGTTGTCTGACAGGTTCAAATCTTTTTATTTCTTATTCATTCTTCAAATATAGTGTTTTTGCAAAGGAGTCCTAATAAAAATGCTGGAAATGTATAACCGCGACGTTTCCCTCACCCCTGGAACAAAAACCGGGGCGTTTTAATTAACCTCAAGGTAGAGGAACAGACACGTTGCAAGGGTAAAAGTGGAAATGACTTGTCAATGTTTTTTGGGCTTTGCATTGGCATTGCATAGACCAGCCCAAACAATCCCCTTCCGAAGTATAGTCAACGTGATATGTATCTATTTATAAAAAATAAAGTATAGTCCACTCCCCAAAGCTTTATAATCGTACAGTATGATTGTATTTAAATTAGTTAAAGAGAAAAAAAATATAGGATAGGATAATATATGAGATTTATTTAATGCAATATATCATCTATTAATTATATTTATTATTAACTATTCAAAAAATATAAATAAATATGAATGATGTATTATTTGTATATAAATTTTTTATAGTAATAATATATAGATATTACATTTTTGTTTAAAGTACCTTACACAACGGTTGTACATAAATTTAGGAAATTTAGTTTAAATCTAAATAATAAAATTATATTATACTTAATTTAAACTTGAAAGATATACTGAAATTATATAAGTCATCAATCCCTCTCTATTTGTTCACATACAAATAAATCATAATTTATATACATATTACATTCAGTGGGTGCTTTCTTCTTACAAGAGTTTACTGTCTCTTATTAAAGTTGAGGTGAAGAGAGGAAAGGAAGAATTCAAATCAGCGGAGGAGATGAGAACGACGTCGTTGGATCTTCCTATCATAGACCTCTCCTCACCTGATCGTGTCTCTATTGCCAATTCCATTCGTCAGGTTTTCTTTTCTTTTTCATTTCCCATTTTGCCCTCTCCGCCAATTCCATTTCCACCCAGGTTCCTTATAATTTTAGCAACGGTAGCTTAAAGGTGTTACAACACAAAAAGCTAAGTTCATTAAATAAGCAATTCTAACTTGTATAATAACAACTTCTAAATTGTATGAGTCAGACAATAAAGAAAACACTAGTGACAATAAAGAAAAAAATGTGCAAAATGTAAGAGTATGATGTATGTTTGGACTCCATTTAAAAAAAATCGATTTTTCCTTGATGGAATAAAATATTAGCTGAGTTCTTTGTTACCGAATACGGGGTGGTAAGTGGTCACGTGAGAATGTGGTTCGTCACTTTTTTCATTTTTAAGATAAACCTAATATGTGGCATGCCATATGGTGAATTCGGTAACTATGGTTGAGTTGCTTATATGATGTGGCATTATGATGAAGTGTGTAAAAGTATAAACAATTGGTTTAATGTACTTATTTGAATATTAGGGATACAAATGCTCTTATAGCTAAGAAACCCCTCTTTTGAGCTTGATGAGGTAACATTTGAGGGGTGAGTTTGTTATACTTATGAGTGCAGGATGGTTAGTGTCTTAGCTTAATTCTAAGGAGTGTGTGGTAGATGACATCGTGCATAGAGATTGCATTGTGAGTCATGAAGTAATGTTGGTGTCACATCAAGTACTAGAATGAGGGAAAGGATGTATTTATAAGTTTTGAAATTTTTTAATTCAAAAATAATTGAAGGTGTGACCCTTAAAAAGATGTTGGTGTCACATGTCAGCATCTCTATCCAGTACGGGACTCTCGATTACTGAGATGATATGAACTCGTGAATCCTTTAGAAGGTTGAATCCTTGCGGGTTTGGAACTCAGCTTGGCTATATAAGTTGGCTTTGCTAGGAACAGGTCAGCCTTATAGGGACTAGAGATCAACCTCGGCTGTGATACGCCATATAAGGAGGGACAGGTTGGCCTGTATGGTTAGGAGGTCGGCTTTTGAGCCTATGTTACCTAGCCAACTTCGCCTATACTGAAGTGAGTTTAGGCTTTAGGTGGGTGGCATTTGGTATCTGATTTTGAGCACATCCTTGGAATGTAAACATCCTCACTTTATAGGTAAGGCATCCAAATTTTCTGCTTCCTCTACAATTGAGAATTTGAGATACCTAGGAATACCATTCACCTGAGCATTTTTTCTTCCTTCCAAATATAGGCAAGTTATATTCATGGTCGCTAAGGAATATGAAACATTCCAGAAGCCAAATGCTATTTTAGGATATTGGGCCTGCTCAACCGTAGTTGGAACACATATATCCTTTTTTTCTCTGCTTTCCCACAAGTCCAATATTGTGATACTTGAACTTGATACATACTGTGTGCTTAATAGGCATGCACGGAGTATGGTTTCTTTTACCTTGTGAACCACGGTGTGGAGAAGGATTCTGTTCAGGAAGTGTTTGACCATAGCAGCAACTTCTTCTCACTTCCACTTGAACACAAAATGAAGTTGGCCCGCAAGGCATATAGAGGTTACTCTCCTCTCTATGCAGAGAAACTTGATCCTACTTCACATTCTAAAGGTATTTTTTTCAGTTCCTACTTGCACGTTTTGGAAATGTTTGAAGGGCTTATTTAAGCTTTTTGAGAACTGCTTATGAAGATAACTTATTACTTTGCATAAAACTCTTTTTAGCATATTTTAATAGGCTAATGAAAGAAGTTTAGGAGGATAAGCTTTTTTAGCTTATTTTAAACACTCAATGAAGCTATTTAGTCAAACACACCCTTAATGAACTAACTATGCTGCTTGCAAATTTTCTTGCTTTTAATTTTATGTTTCTGTGGTCATATAAATCAAACATTGTTCAGATCGAAGATGTTTATGATCAATGCTGGAAATTTTCTTATGTCCTTTTAGCAACTATTGGATTTGTAGAAAGATGTCAAACTTATGATCTTTCCTTTATAAGCAGGTGACCCGAAAGAGAGCTATTACATTGGTCCTGTAAAAGATACCGCGAGTGTTAATCTGAATCAATGGCCCTCACAAGGTATGGCTATCACATTCCCCTACTTAGAAGGGAGGAGCTAGAACATTTACATTGGGGAGGCCAACGAAGAATGAAACTTTATTTAGAGGAGTCAATTTAAAGAATTTATGTTTTTTTTCTACATGTAAAAAACTTGATTTAAAAAATTATGGAAAATTTACATGAAAAAACTTGACTTCAAAATTTTGGGTACCCATAACTGCCAAATAAATACAAGAGGCATCATCCCTGCCCCTGCTGGTATGGTACATGCCCCTCCTAATTTGTATGTGTTTCGTGTGGCATGAAATTTGTGTTTTTTATGAGTATGAACTTGAAAGTTTTTGTGGCAAGGACACTCCAGAATTACTACCAAATTGGAGACCAACAATGGAATCATTTTATTGGAAATTATTGTAAGTTTTATCACCCCCTCTATGTATTTTTTAATTCTATGTCAAGGTTTTAAATTGTGGTTGATGCTACATTATGTTTGTTGTGCCTTCAGTTCCAGGCCTTAATTTAAAACCCTGTTCTATGCTAGCAATATGCACCATGAGTTATTATTTAGCAACAAATATAAAATTGAAACATGATTGTTCTGTACTTCTGTAGGGTTTTGCTTTTGTTTCACACAATTTGAATAGCAAATAGAATTCCTCTGCAAATTTCACTAATAAATGGGACAACATTGCTGCCTGTGCATTTATTAAGAACTTTATGGCTTCTTGCATCTTTTTTGTGAGTATTTGTCATTGTATGTTGTATATACTGAATGGAAATGATGATGGAGCATTCAGCCATTCATATATTCATTTTCTTTTGATCTTTCCCTTGTTATGGAATTTTAGTATTCTGCCACAGTACAGCTGGAAAAGAACTGCTGTCTTTAATTGCTCGATCCTTGAATTTGGATGAAGATTATTTTAAGAAGATAGGTGCAATAAACGAACCAGCAGCTTTTCTTCGCCTTTTGCACTATCCAGGTTAATGATTTTCTTTTGTAGACTAGAACATAGCAGATAGCACGATGCTCGTAAAATTTATCCGTAAATTTGTTGACACACTTCAAATATTACCTTCCTTGTTGATTTTTATCTTAATATGTTGATTGTACATCTACACTCCCCATAGTCCCAGACTCTACTAGGTGGGAGCCTCGTGCACTGCCTCACCCTTTTTATGTTTTATTGTAATTTCTTCTTGTTCAACCTGCATGTTTGAAAATGGTGAAGTATTTTCTTTATTTCCATGTTATTTGTTTTGATGAGTTGAACTATATTGCACATGAATATGAACAGCAGTAGTCCGTATGACACTTTGAAATAAATAATGCAATATATTTAAAGAATTTTATGGTATAGCTATAATGTAACTTAATTAGTTTTTGTGCACACTCCTTTAAGACGATTTTCTATTTGATACTTAGTAGCTACCTATGAATCAATGCAACTGCTATTCTGGTTGTAAGTGAAGTTTGTTTTAATATTTTAGTTGTCTTTATAGCTATTTTTTGCTGTTATTTTAGTATTTGTGTCATTGGGCCTGGAGACAAGGTTTTCAAATATACTTCTGACCTTTTTCTATTGATAATATGCTTTCCAACTACATTAGGTGAATTGTCATCTTCTGAAGAGATATATGGTGCCTCTCCGCATTCAGATTATGGCATGGTCACTCTTCTTGTGACCGATGGTGTTCCAGGACTGCAGGTTCTCTTTCATACAAACTCATCTATTGCTTCAATTTCCTAACATTCAAATTTAAAATTCTTGTATTTACAGATCTGCAGGGACAAGTTCAAGCAACCTCAAGTCTGGGAGGATGTGACTCATGTAGAGGGGTGAGACCTTAATAAAGAAACCTTGAAAAGAATGTTACTACTTAAGTTTATTTGAATCACAACTGAGTCACCATCTAGAGATTCTAGACTACTGTTCCATTAAAAATGATGCAGTTTCTACGCTCTTCCTTCATAATGTTAGGTGTTTTCGGCTTGTATATGCAGGGCTTTTATTGTGAACATTGGGGACATGATGGAGAGGTGGACAAATAGTCTGTACCGGTAAAATTGATCACAAAAACTTCAGCTATTTATTTTGTTTCTTTTACTGATAAGAGCTTCTAAGCTTCTTTGGAATTAATTTTTTTCTATACATTAAGCAAGGTCTTGCTGCACTGGTATATGTTGTTCTCAACCTCTGCCACTGCTCTTGTAGGTCAACACTTCACAGGGTTATGCCAACAGGAAAAGAGCGCTATTCTGTAATTATACACTTGTTCAGTTGTTTTATTTTCTTATGGATGTTCCATATCTTTCTTGAATGATAGCTTATGATGGCTTTTTCCTTTATATTCTTCAATTTTTAAGATAATTGACAAGATTAGAATACAGATATTATTAGATTTTAGATTGAACTAATGAAGAGAAAAATGTTTGGGTGATCCAACAATGTTTATTGGTTTAGGGGGTCATTATGGCTTATAAATGACAACTTGTATGCACACACGAATGTGTGCGCAAACAATCTGAGGAGGGCTGGTAAGTATCACTAGCAAATTTTTAAAGACAAGTTGTTTGATGCTGAGTTCCTCAATCACAATTGTAGTCGTGATCACAGTGCCGAGGTTGGCGAACTAGCTTTTTATTATAGTGCTGGATGACATTGCCACGACTAGATAAAGCTTGTCTCTCTCTCTCTGGACTGACCAAGGTTCCAATTTGCCATGACATGTCTTTTTTCAAAGGATACAAGGAATCTCAAGCGTGCATAGTTGCATGGCTGTTATTTTATGTTTTAGTTGGGGATAGGAAATGCATTATCCACTTTAAATAATCAATCAGAATTGATAATTTCTTTTCAAAAAGGATTTAGGCTTAACTCTATCCTAATAAATGGGAAGGGACAAGGAATTTATCTGATGTCATTGATTGTGTGAATGTTCTTTCTACCCAATACATCACAAAGTAAGGCTTCTTTTTAAGGGAAATGTTTCATGTACATCAAAATAGACATCAATTTATCCCTTTGTTTTTTAATATATTTTTTAAATACGTGTATGGACAGAAGATAAAAAGTGAGATATGGAGATTAATGTATATGGTATCAAATAAGATGTTCAAATTTGATGTTGAAATAACATGGCTCTTTTTTTAGTGGCATATTGATGTGGTCTTCTAGTTATAGTTACTATGATTTGCTGATGCACTTCCTCTAAAATGGTTCGTGCTGTTTTGCAGGCGGCATTCTTCTTGGACCCACCCTCAGATTGTGTGGTGGAATGCTTTGAAACTTGCTGCAGTGACTCATCTCCTGCCAGGTTCGAATATTGTTTTTCTCTTGTTGGGGTACCTTTAACTAGTTAGATTAACCAAGATGTAAGCAAAAAGAAAAGATTTCACTGTTGAATAGTGTGGATAAAAAACTTACAAAAATTAAATCCAAAAGAAAAGGTATGGTTGAAAGAAAGAAAGTTGGAGTACACATATTGTATAAAAGATGTTAGAATCGTGTCTTAGGAGTTTGGAGGACCGCTAGAAGCCCACGTAAGAAGAGTAGATGAAATAGAAATCCAATTCCTAGAAGAAGAGAGAGACCAAGAAAAATCAAAGATTAAAAAAATACTTAGAGATCAATGCTATGTCAATGAATATGATTTATTTTAAAGCATTATGGTATCGTTCAATCCATATAGCCGACCCCACCTAGTGAGGAAAGACTTGGTTGTTGGTCTTGTTGTATGTTGTTTTCATTCTATTTTCTTCTTTCAAGATTTGTAAGTGAAAAGAAAAGGATGTTGTTTTCAATGTTTTCACTTTCAAACCATGTTTTCTTGTACCAAACACGCCCTAATCCATGAAGAGTAAATCACAAACACAACAAAAGAGACACAACCTACAAATATTATCCCCCCTTTGATTGAGAGTTTTCATTGAAAGCATACCTATGTGTACTTTTCTTAAGTTTTACTTTTACATGCAAAATGGTATAAAATTTTGTAATGTTTGTTGCAGATTCCCTCCAATACGTAGTGGGGACTACCTGAATGAGAGGTTCAGACTCACATATGGCTCTGTAGCAGATCTAAAAACTCCTGCCATATAAGGAATTTAAGGCTATATGGGACTGCAGACAAAAAATATATGGAAAACTCATGTTCACAAGATAGAGAAAAATATGTATACACGGATAGTGTAAAAGATTTTTATAGTGTCACTGTATCATCAATCATTCATATTTAATCATCATTGACTTTGAAATAAAAGTAATATAAATGAATTATGTATGATGCATTGACTCTGTATAAATCTTTATACTATCAATATATAAATGTTACACTCCATAGGATATTGCTTCAAATTAAATTAATTTGCAAAAATTAATTTTTGTTTGCTCTTTTATTCATATAGTCGGAGGATTACAAAACTGTATAAGGATTCTATTCCAAATCTAGTACTGCACCATCAAATGAAACATCATCTTATTCATCTGACAGTGAATCGTATCATGACTCTGCTTTCTATAAGAGAAAGGGGAAAACAAAGGCTACGACTTCATCAAAATCAAAGCACACAATTATTACAAGATGTGTTATATTGAAAATTGTTTCAATTAAAAGCAAGTAGTATTGAGAAATTGTAAAGCTAAAATTTACTTATATTGGAGACCAACAAATATTTATGTTTTTTCTCCTTATAATTGAGACAAGAGCCAAGGCATAACTGGTGAATGCTTAGGTTTAATTCCTAACCGATACACACTACTAGGACTTCCCTCCAATGCTAATAAGTTCATCCGATTTTTGTTCAAAAATAAAATCTTATTAAAACGAGAGAGATCATCTTGTCTCAACTAGGAAGAGCAAGTGGAATGGAGGATGATAGTATCAAATTTCTCCCAACAGAGAAGTTGTCATCACATATCTAATGTATAGAGAAATATAGTGCAACCCATCAAAAGGAACTTCCTCAAACAACAACATCATCATCATCATGATGTTTTGTCTGTTCACTCAAAGTCCTCCATAGCCTACATGGTGGAATGAAACGCTGTAAATTAGTGTTTATCATGTGGGTTAAATACTGTTTTTTTTCTCAAATTTCGCTAAAGAATATTGGCAGTTAATAACTTTATTTCTCTATCTCTAACTAATTAGATATTACCATGTATTGTATTATTGATTTAAAGAATTAATTTAGTTTTTATTTGATACATAATTGTCAAAATTATATTGGTAATATTAGGACGGGAAAATGGATGGGAAATCTTGTAGGTGTGTAATTTATGTAACATTAACATTTAATTATAACAAAATTGATGGACATAAATTGATGAATATTTTGAAAACTTGTGTAACTTATGTATCTATTAACTATAAAAACACTCACATCACCTATAAATATCATAGTCAGCCTACACTCACCTTACTACTACACCTCTATTTTACTTTCATCTCTTTCATTTCATTTCTCAGTCCCTTTGTTTCTTAACCTTTCATATTCATTTCTTTCACTTCACTTCTCTACATCACTGTTTTTTATTGTTTAGGTTGATGTTTAATAAATCAATTTTTTATTTTATTTTTTACTACTTTTTGATGGATCTGTCGCTAATATGTTGGTTCATTGTGGAACATGTGTAAATTAATGTTCTAAATTTTTCCTACCATTGCCATTTTTCATTGTTGTTTTCTCTCTTGAAGCATTTATACATGTTAATTTTCTCTATATGTGTATCTCTTATTTTGTTTATAAATTTTTCTATTCAAAGGAATCACTATTTTCTCACAAAAGAGATTTGAAATTCGAATGACTTTTTCACTCTACAGAAATGATGTTTATCTTCTTCTCTTCCATATCTCTATGTTTCATTACTCATTCTTTTCCAACTTAAAGTACTAAGATAGAAGACTCCAAAAATCACTCTTCATGGTCCATGTTTTCTTTATAATTCCACCATTATTGACATGATTATGCCATTTGTGGGTAATGTGTCTGAACAGATTTTCACATGGAAGTTCATGTTAAGTTCTTGTTAAGTTCTGATAACTTTCTCGATGTATAGAGAATTGTTTATAATAATTTGAGTAACTATTATTTTTTGTATTCATTTTTAGGATGAAGTTAGATTTATTTATTTTTGTCCTGGTTTATAACATACTATTATTTTCTCTAACTAACTAGCAGTGTACCCGTGCACTTGCACGTGTCGCTTTTTTTTTATGCATAATGCAAATATAATATACATTATAATATCAATAAAACATGTATTGAAACATTATATTTCTCATTCATATAGGTGCAATATTAACATTGATTTTTGAGTGTATATGTAGAATATTAACAATTATAAATGTGTTTGTATAAGCATTTATTTGTTGAAAGTGTGATTATAGAAAATATTTGATTCTTAAATAACTCAATAAATAAAATTCAAATTGTATTGGATAATATCTCACCTCTATATTCTCTATATAAAATTATAAATATAAGGAGTTATTTTTGCATCATATTTTTTGTGATTACGTTTATAACTATCATATAAA
>NC_032025.1:13242792-13262036 GCF_001865875.1 Lupinus angustifolius | reverse complement strand
ATTAAGTTAGGATATGACAAATACTTTTTCTGATAAATTTAATCAAAATAATAAAAAGAGTCTAATAATTGATTTGTTATATTCCTAATTAAAATACATATATTTTTCATGAATATATATACTATTGTTATCTTTTAATTAACTAATATAATGATAGTAATTAAATACACGTGACACGTGCATTCGCATGGCTAAAAACACACATGTTACCCCGCATTACTAAGAAAACACATGTTACTCATGCATTCAGCATAGTTAAAACGCACATCTTACTCATACATTTATATTATTAAGAATATACATCTTACTTGTGTATTTGCATGTTCAAGCACATAAGAAAAATAAATTTATAATTTATAATTTGAATTTTCTACAATTAGTATTAAATTATTATTAACATATAAAATATATAAAAAGTAGGAAAGAAAAAATGTGAGGAGGAGGTGATATGTGACATGAAGGAAAAATGCAAGGAGAAATTGACATGTGGCATAAAGAGTTTTTTTTTATTATATTGTTAATAGAGAAAAATTAAAATTCAAAGAATCTGAACTGTAATATTAAAATTCAGTGCAAAAAATGTCAAAAAACTTTGATGAGGTGAAAAAGTACAATTATTCTTAGATTAATGGTAAACATTAAATTATATAGATAGATTAATGTAAAGAAATAATTTGAATGTGAAAAATGATTTCAATTTCATCTTATATTCAATGACTATTACTTCTATTAATAATATACATCTTACTTGTGTATTTGCATGTTTAAGCACATAAGAAAAATAAATTGATAATTTTTAATTTGAATTTTCTACAATTAGTATTAAATTGAATTTTCTAGCAAGATACCCGTGCATCAACAATGCACGGGGCAATACTTCTTTGCTGCAAGATTAATAACACATATTACATGTACATTTATATGGTTAAGAAACATATGTTACTTGTGCATTCGTATTGTTAAGAACACACATGTGACCCGTGTATTCGCATGACTAAAAACACACATGTTACTTGTACATTCGCATTACTAAGAAAACACATGTTACTCATGCATTCGCATAGTTAAAACACACATGTTACTTATACATTCACATTATTAAAAATACACGTCTTACCTGTGTATTTGCATATTCAATCACATAAGAAAAAGAAAAATAGCATAACAAAACATAGATGTTGTAAACACTCAATTTTAGTGGGGTAGCGGCATGAACCAATCTCTAACTAATATTAAATTATTATTAGCATATAAAATATATAATATATAAAAAGTAGGAAGAAAAATATGTGAGGAGGAGGTGACATGTGGCATGAAGGAAAAAATGTGAGAAAGTGACATGTGGCATGGAGGGAAGGATAAAATGACATGTGACATGAGGGAAGGAGAAAGTGACATGTGGCGGGAAGGAGAAAGTGACATGTGGCATGAGGGAGTTTTTTTTATTATATTGTTAATAGATATTTATGTTTTCCCACTTAAGATATAGTAGTATAAGTTTAGTATGTATATCTTAATTAAATATATTTCACTAAAATTTAGAGTGTCTAATATATTTTTGATCTATGCAAAACTTTAATAAGAGAAGTTGTGAAAATATGAAGTGCTAAAATTAATATCAGTAAACTTGGTCCTTCAAAATCATTTATGTATAATAAATTTGGTATTAATGTTTAAAGATATGATAAGAAAATAAATTGGTATTAATTTTTAAAAATGTATAAGAAAATTAAATGAATATTCCTTTAAAATCATTTATGGTGTAAGATATTCATACCAGATAATGTTCAAATATATGATAAGGAAATAAATTAGTATTAATTTTTAAAACATATAAGGAAATTAAATAAATAGTGTGTAACAATATTTGATAATTACAATAATTATTTGATCTCTTATTATTATATGAGATTTGATGATTTTTAAAGTAATTTGACATAATGTCATGTCACATTAAATGAGATTTGATTGTCTTTTATTACTCTTCTGTTTCGTTTCCATACATCGTTGTCTCTTCCTTTCCTACTATTATTGTTTTAGTTACACTCAAATGAGATTGGAGATAAATGACTATTTATTACTAACATTTCAAGTTATTTATTACTAAAATATAGTATCTCTTTGGTATAACTTAATTACAATGTTCCTATTTAAATGTCAATTATTACTAAAATGATTAAACTTGTATTTATTTTGAAAAAAAAATCAAAGTAATTAATTACAATGTTCCCTTTCATATACTTTAAAAAATTGATTAACGAATGTTGGTTCAAGTGGTACATGTTTGATTCCCTTTAAGCAATGTCTCAGGTTTGAATTTTGTGGACGAAAAAAATAGCCGCTTGAAGAGTTAGCCCCACATACTTGTTGATGTTCCCAATTCAAACATGATTACCTCAAATGTGAGGATACATATAGGAAACAAAAAAATACTTTAAAAATTGGAATTAATAAACCAATTATATTAACAACTAATAAAAAATATTATCCTAAGGAAAAAACAAGTTACATTAAAAAAAATCAAAAGTAATATCACAAAATTTAACATCTTAATTAATTAATATTTGATTATGAAATATTTTTCATATCTTAATTAATTATTTTCATCTAAAACTTTTTACTTTACCAACACTCTCAAGGGAGAACTTAAAACATTTATTATTTTAATTATCATTTTGAATTAAAACCAATATAATTATTTAAATTCTCACTCAAGACATTTTCCTTTTACATGGTTAATTAGACATTCAATTAATTGTTTTAAGATAATAACATTTTTCCATATATTTTTTACACAACCGTATAGAAAAGTCACTCAAATTACTTATGTTCCATTATTATTGTGAGTTGAAAGACAGTCATTTTTGTTCAATTATTACCATTTGACTGTATTTATATAAAATATTCTTGTACTTGTGGTAACGAGTTCTTAGTTATCAATTAATCATATATTAACCTAATAATATGAACTATATGTATAATATTAAAAATATTTTATTGACATACATGATTATATTGACTTCATTATAAATTTATGTTTGATTAATGAATACATGTTTATTCTGCACGAGATTAATGGTGAACTTATGAATTTTATAATTGTGTTTAATAATATAAAATGTATGAAAACATTTTGAGCATGCTAGGTATATAGAAGTCAAGTGGAGATTAAATGGTTACCACAAAAATACATTCAATAAAATTAGTTCACAATGTTTGTGTTTCTATATATTTTATTTTATTACATTGTATTACTAATATATATATATATATATATATATATATATAACTTTAATAATATTGATACTTATGTGCTTCTGAACATGCATCAAAATCAATATGTCTCATGTGAATGCATGAGTAACATGCACGTTCTAAACCATAAGAATGCACAAGTAACATGTACATTCTAAATCATACTAATGCACGTGTAAATGGGTGTTCTTAACCATGAGAATGCACTGATAACATATGCATTTTTAATCATGTGAATGTACAGATAACATGTGTGTTCTTAACCATACAAATACACGAGTAACATGTTTGTTCATAACCATGCGAATGCATAGATAATACGTGTTCTTATGGATTCTTAACTATGTGAATACATAAATAACATTTATATTCTTAACCGTGCAGAAAAAAATACTGTTACATGGGAATACACATATAACTTAATAGTTAAAAACATAATTGACCATAAGTGATTATAATAATGAAGTGATAATCGACTCTCCATAGGAAATTAGAGATTGTAATTAATTATCACAATGAATGATAATTTTTTCAAATGCATAAATTAAATACGGTTGATTTTTTTCCAACTTACCATTAATCTAATATTAATAGGGTAAATTGTGTGCATTTAGTTGCAAAAAAGTTGGATATGGAACTGTAAAGTTATCTAGTAATATATAGATTTAGCATGAACTGTGGTCTTTTTTCATTACAAACTGCAAAATAAAAAACGAAAAAGATAAGGGCATCTAAACAACAACATTACATTATACCTTTTCTTTCTAACCTAACTTTATAAAGTATATATTTAAGACAACAGAACATTAACACATTAGCATTATACCCCAACTATTTTTTAAGACTCCCCTTTACTTTAGTAATGTACACCACTACTATCATAAAATGTTATTCCTTAATATTATCTTTTCATTAGATTAATATTTTTTAATGTAATTTTAAATTCAATTAATGTTAAAAAATAAAATTTTATTTCAAAAATATATATTTCATTCTTATAATATTGAAAACTTAATTTTTTTTATTTCTAAAATATATTTAATCAAAATAATAGTTAACGTTGCATAAAATTAAACATTATAACAATTAAAATTTCATATTTTTATTATTTCATTTTTCAATTGTCTTAATAAGATTTGTAAAAAGTATTTGGTATTGTCTATTTTATTATTATTCTTGGAAATATAAAACAACAACAAGAAAACGTAAGTAAAAATCGGCCTAGATTATTGAACACCAAACATGATTCACATAATACTCAAGACCCCTTGGCCAAGCAACCAAAGTAAACCAATATCATCCAAACACACCAGCATTAGTCAGAAAGTGACCGAAGAAATGTGACCTCCCATGACCCTGACCGAGAAAATATGACCCTGATGCATAGATCTGACCGAGACAACATGACACTGACTCATGAAGCCGCACATTAAAATGACTGCGACAGACGAAACACGACACATAAGTCTGACCGAGAAATCACGGCCTTGACACATCAGACAGACCAAAGTAGGCAAGACATGGCGCACAAATCTGACTGGGTGAATGCAATCTTGGCGCATGAGCATGACCGAGACAGAGAAGACCTAGTGCATGAATCTGACCAAGAAAGAGTGATCATGGCGCATGAACCTGACTCATGGAGGCTGACTGAGAAAAACAAGTCATGTGAACCAGAAAACCAATCTTGGCCCATCATAAGGGATTTAGCTGAACATTTTAATTAATCTATATATTTTGCTTGGGAACAATTGTTAATTAGCATTTTTGGATATTAAGGGTATAAATAAAACCATTAGTTACTTAAGTTAGTTAGGATCCTTTGGGGTAACTTGTTTCTTAAGCAATAGTAAATTGTAATATAAATAAGGCCTTATGGCTTTTCATGAATTAATGAAAATACAAATCATTTAGTAATTTTTGCAATATGGTATTAAGAGCTTCACTCTCAAAGTTCTAAATCCCTCTCTATAGAAGCAACTCTTGGTCAAGAAATCTGACCAAAGATCATCAAGAAGGCTCTCATCTGGTCAAGAACTCTGACCAAGGAACCATGAACTGGTCCAGCCCTCCACTCAAAGAACAAGGTAGAAGCAATGGCACAAACACTAAACACATGATCAGAACAGGATCTGCAACTAAGCATGAGCAACAGACATCCATAAAAACTCCTACTATCTCCATCCAAGAGAATATCCAGGAGCAATTCTAGCAACACCACCCCTAGATGGCAGCAACTATCACTCATGGAGCAGGTTCATGAGAAGAGCATTATCATCAAAGAACAAGTTCAAGTTTGTGAATAGGACAATCAATGCACCAAGCCTATCTTACGCAGAGTATAACATATGGGAGAGGTGCAACAACATGATTGTCTCATGGATAACAAGAAGCCTTTCGCAACAATTTGCACAAAGCATTGTATACTTGACAATGCTCGATACCTATGGCTTGACCTTAAAGACAGATTCTCCAAGGGAGATTATTTCAGAACTTCGGACTTGCTTAAATAATTGCACTCCATAAATCAAGGTGACAGCACAATCTCCAATTACTTCACTGAAATGAAGACTTTGTGGGGAGGATCTTGAATCTTTAAGGCCAATGCCTTCTTGTGCATGTGTGGTCAGGTGCAACTATCGAATGGTCAAGGTAATGAAAGATCAGAGGGAGAATGAGTATGTGATTTATTTCTTGAATGGGTTGAATGATGAATTCAACACTACAAAGACTCAAATCTTACTCATGGAGCCAACCCCTCATATAAACAAAGTTTTTTCTCTATTAATTTAACAAGTTCTAAGGCTTTCCTGAAATTTGCTATCATCAAACAAAGGTGATAACACCCTCAATGGAGGACAAGACAAAATGGACAAAAGGGTGGCTTCATGCAAGGCAGAGGAAGAAATGTAGGTAGATGATTTAATAATCAAAGAGGGAATGGAATTAATAAGGTGTGCACCTTTTGTAAAAGAGATATGCACACAATAGATACATGTTACTTTAAACATGGATTTCCACCAAATCCTCAACAATCAAGGACAATACAAGAAGTAGGAGTAGTCAACACAACAAGTAGTGAACTTACACACAAGAAGGACGCAGAGTCAAAAGCACTCTCAAATAATCTTAAAGGAAACAAATTCCACTTTGGTGCTGAGTAATATGAACAATTGGCCACCTTGCTCAAGAGCATTGGAAAACCTAACAACAATCACAATGTGAATCACCTTACAATAGATCATGCCAAAGAACTACAAGGTAATCAAGATAAGGAGGGACAACATCAATCAGGTAATAATCTCTACTAGATAATGGACACATGGGCCACAAACCATTGTGCCCTGACCTATCCACATTTGATGTTCACCATGATATTAAGCCAATTACTATTTGGCTGCCAAATGGCAACACAGTCCTTGCAAAAATAACAGGGACAGTGAACTTTATTGATTCATTAATACTGTATAATATTCTCTTTGTGCCTGAATTCAATTTTAACTTGATCTTTATTCATATACTCACTAATTTTTTACATTGCAAACTAGTTTTTGATAGTTCCATTCAGGATATAATTACCTTGAGGATGATTGGACATGTTGAAGTGAGAAATGGATTGTATGTGCTTAAAAGAAGTTTTAGAAATAGAATAAGTAGAGTTCAAAATGTAAATAGATCAGAATCTGTTTCATTCTTTCATTTGTGACACTTCAGATTGGGACATCCATCTATGAATACCTTAAATTTAATATGCAAATCATGTTCTTATGTTAAATTTGATGCTAGTAATGTATGTGATTACTATCACTTGGGAAAATAAACTAGGATTCCATTTCCTAACAATATGAATAGAAGTGGGCATGCTTTTGACATAGTCCACATGGATATATGGGGGCCCATAGCATACACCTCCATACATGGCCATAGATATTTCCTCACCATTGTGGATGACCATACTAGACATACTTGACTTTATACTATGAAGGCCAAGTTTAAGACAAGGATCTTGGTGCAAAACTTCATAAAGATGATACAAACACAATTTGACATAGTTATTAAGGTCATAAGGAGTGATAATGAGAGTGAGTTCAACATGCCAACATTCTATAGTGACAATGGCATACTACACCAAACCTCTTGTATAGAAACTCCCCAACAAAACTTTGTATTGGAGAGAAGCATATGCATCTTTTAAATGTCACTAGAGTCCCTGTCTTCCAATCTAAAATACCAAAATCCTCCTGGATATATGCAGTGCAACTAGTGGCGGATCTTGAACTAAAGTTTAGAGGGGACGACAATATTTAATTATAATTTATATTTAAAATTAAATGAGTAACAATAAAACATATATAATTGTTTCAGGGTTTCTAAATAACATTTTAATAATTAAAGATGTAAAATAATTATAATACACATTCATTTAAAGTGTTATTTTTCGTTCGACTTAAGCTCATTGGTGGTTGAATCAGATATAAAAATTTCAGTTATTTCCTTATAAATAAAGAACGTATAAGTAAAAATAACTTATAAATACTATATGAATTCATGATGATATGAGAATCTTGTAACAAATTTTGGGGTACAAAAACGCATACAAAATGCACTCTCAATGTTGCAAGGTTGATTTTTTTACTGTTGTTGCAAGCTTGCAATGTTGTGTGGCTCTCGATTGCGAGAATAAAATAATGAAATTGTTTGACACCCTATGTGCCATCCAAAATTGATAGATTAGGTTTTAATTTAACACTCACTTTGAGGACAAAGTAAATATTTTAATAATAATAATGCTATATTTTTATGTTAAATCATCTTACGCCATAAGAAATTGACATATGTCACATGTAAATCAATCATTAATACATTTTGTAACATTCTACTTGTTACATTTATTATGATATAGGGGTTTTTATAGAAAAATATATTATTTTTCTTTTAATAAATTAAGGAAAATAAATATGTTAATAAAAACTAAAAAAACTGAGGGGGGTAGTTGCCCCCACCTGCCACTGGAAAGCTCTATCATTGAGTGCAGCATGCTACTTATCTCATAAGTAGGTTGTCAAGTCATATTCTTCACAACAAATCTCCTTATGAACTCCTACATAACAAGGTTCCTAACTTGTTGGAGTTAAAGGTTTTTGACTGCCTATCCCTTGCATCCACTCTTACCCAACATAGATCTAAACTTGACCCAAGAGCAATGAAGTGCATATACTTGGGAAATAAATAAGGTACAAAAGGTTATATGCTCTTTAATCTCCAAAATAGGGTAATATTTACCTCTAGGAATGTGATATTTTATGAATACATATTCCTTTATAAGCCCTTGGATAATGACACTCAAAATTAAGTGTTGGATAACAACTTTGACCTATTTGAGCAACCAATATACTACACATCTTTGCCTTTACCTCCTAACTCCAGTCACACTGACCAAAATGAAAACACTTTAGAGACAGGCCCATCTGACCAAGTTTAACTTGATCTTTATTCATATACTCACTAATTTTTTACATTGCAAACTAGTTTTTGATAGTTCCATTCAGGATATAATTACCTTGAGGATGATTGGACATGTTGAAGTGAGAAATGGATTGTATGTGCTTAAAAGAAGTTTTAGAAATAGAATAAGTAGAGTTCAAAATGTAAATAGATCAGAATCTGTTTCATTCTTTCATTTGTGACACTTCAGATTGGGACATCCATCTATGAATACCTTAAATTTAATATGCAAATCATGTTCTTATGTTAAATTTGATGCTAGTAATGTATGTGATTACTATCACTTGGGAAAATAAACTAGGATTCCATTTCCTAACAATATGAATAGAAGTGGGCATGCTTTTGACATAGTCCACATGGATATATGGGGGCCCATAGCATACACCTCCATACATGGCCATAGATATTTCCTCACCATTGTGGATGACCATACTAGACATACTTGACTTTATACTATGAAGGCCAAGTTTAAGACAAGGATCTTGGTGCAAAACTTCATAAAGATGATACAAACACAATTTGACATAGTTATTAAGGTCATAAGGAGTGATAATGAGAGTGAGTTCAACATGCCAACATTCTATAGTGACAATGGCATACTACACCAAACCTCTTGTATAGAAACTCCCCAACAAAACTTTGTATTGGAGAGAAGCATATGCATCTTTTAAATGTCACTAGAGTCCCTGTCTTCCAATCTAAAATACCAAAATCCTCCTGGATATATGCAGTGCAACTAGTGGCGGATCTTGAACTAAAGTTTAGAGGGGACGACAATATTTAATTATAATTTATATTTAAAATTAAATGAGTAACAATAAAACATATATAATTGTTTCAGGGTTTCTAAATAACATTTTAATAATTAAAGATGTAAAATAATTATAATACACATTCATTTAAAGTGTTATTTTTCGTTCGACTTAAGCTCATTGGTGGTTGAATCAGATATAAAAATTTCAGTTATTTCCTTATAAATAAAGAACGTATAAGTAAAAATAACTTATAAATACTATATGAATTCATGATGATATGAGAATCTTGTAACAAATTTTGGGGTACAAAAACGCATACAAAATGCACTCTCAATGTTGCAAGGTTGATTTTTTTACTGTTGTTGCAAGCTTGCAATGTTGTGTGGCTCTCGATTGCGAGAATAAAATAATGAAATTGTTTGACACCCTATGTGCCATCCAAAATTGATAGATTAGGTTTTAATTTAACACTCACTTTGAGGACAAAGTAAATATTTTAATAATAATAATGCTATATTTTTATGTTAAATCATCTTACGCCATAAGAAATTGACATATGTCACATGTAAATCAATCATTAATACATTTTGTAACATTCTACTTGTTACATTTATTATGATATAGGGGTTTTTATAGAAAAATATATTATTTTTCTTTTAATAAATTAAGGAAAATAAATATGTTAATAAAAACTAAAAAAACTGAGGGGGGTAGTTGCCCCCACCTGCCACTGGAAAGCTCTATCATTGAGTGCAGCATGCTACTTATCTCATAAGTAGGTTGTCAAGTCATATTCTTCACAACAAATCTCCTTATGAACTCCTACATAACAAGGTTCCTAACTTGTTGGAGTTAAAGGTTTTTGACTGCCTATCCCTTGCATCCACTCTTACCCAACATAGATCTAAACTTGACCCAAGAGCAATGAAGTGCATATACTTGGGAAATAAATAAGGTACAAAAGGTTATATGCTCTTTAATCTCCAAAATAGGGTAATATTTACCTCTAGGAATGTGATATTTTATGAATACATATTCCTTTATAAGCCCTTGGATAATGACACTCAAAATTAAGTGTTGGATAACAACTTTGACCTATTTGAGCAACCAATATACTACACATCTTTGCCTTTACCTCCTAACTCCAGTCACACTGACCAAAATGAAAACACTTTAGAGACAGGCCCATCTGACCAAGTCCCTCAACCCAATAACTCATCACCTAAGCACCTTAGAAGATCTACAAGGCAAGCACCAACCTATATGCAAGACTTCCACTACAACCTGACCCTCTATAAACCTTCAAATGAGCATATCCACCATCCCCTCTCATTTGTCCTATCCTACCAGGCTATCTCACCTACCCATCTAAACCATGTCCTTTCCATCATCTCTACTACTGAGCCTAGATTCTACTACCAAGCCATTAAACATCAGCACAAGATAAAGGCTATGAAGGATGAGTTAAATGCCCTTGAACTAAATAAAACATGAACACTTGTTGATCCTCCTGCTATAAGAAACTTATAGGTTCTAAGTGGGTTTAAAAAATTAAATACAATTCAGATGGGTCAATAGAAAAGTATAAGGTTAGGTTGGTAGAAAAATGGTATAATCAAACTAAAGGCATAGATTTCCTAGACACTTTCGCACTAGTGGTCCAATTGACCATTGTTAGGTTGCTTCTTGCCATAACAGCCTCACAAAAGTATATTATACATCAATTAGATGTCAATAATGCTTTCCTTCATGGAGAGTTAAATGAAGAAGTTTATATGGAAATACCACAAGGTGTGTTATGTCAGGCACAAAACAGGTACACATTTGTTGTCCCACAGTTTGTGTCACTCCATGTGCCATAGACTTATGATTGGTCAGAAAAAATATATTTAAGTTAAAATTTAATTATTAAATATTTTTATGACCAATCACAAGTCCATGGCACATGGAGTGGCACAAACTATAGGACAACAGATGTGCTCCCGCACAAAACAAGGTATGCAAGCTACATAAGTCCCTATATGGACTAAAGCAGGCTGGAAGGTAGTGGTTTACTAGGCTAACCAAGGCTCCTGTCTCATTGGGATTTACAGAAGCCCACTATGATCACTCTTTATTCACAAAGGCTATATGTATGAAATTTATAGCTTTACTTATATATATTGATGACTTAGTATTGGCACAGAATGATCCACATGAAATAAAATATGTCAAAAGTTGCTTGCATAACCATTTCAAAATAAATGATCTTGGTGTTATAAAGTATTTCCTTGGATTTGAAGTTTCTAGATCAATTGTAGGTATCGTTTTATGTCAAAGAAAGTATGCACTAGACATCTTATCAGACACATGATATTTGGCTTCTAAACCAGCTTTAACACTGGGGATGGCAAAAAAACCCGACCTGTGGGTACCCGTGGAAATACCCGCAACGGGTACCCGCAATAATAGCTTATGGGCGGGAGCGAGTTTTGTGATACCCACAAATTATATATTTAGTTTTTAGTTAAACTTTTATATATATTTATTATTATTATTTTAAGATTATATATCATATACTTTATTATTATTTCATAATAAATTACACATATTTAACTATGATAATAAACTTATCATATAAATATCATATTATTCATGTAACAATTATTTTGACATATTGATTATTACAAATTATATAAATATATAATTAAAATTAAAAACTCATTGGGTACCCGTAAATACCCGCTACCCGCACGGGTACCCGCAAATATTGCGGGTTTGGGCACGGGAAAGCACTACCCGTGCCCGCCCGCACCCGTTGCCATCCCTATCTAACAGCAATCATCGAAACAATAAAACTACATCAAGATGATTCCTCACCATACCATGATCCAGCTTCATATAGAAAACTAGCAAATATGTTGTTCTACTTGACTAACACAATACCAGATTTGAGCTATATTGTCCAACAACTAAGTCAGTTTATGTCAAATCCCACCACCACCCACCATCAAGTCCTCACTCGGGTTATGAGATACATCAAAACCAACCCAGATCAAGGCTTGTTCTACTTCTCCACCTCTCCTCTATAGTTGAAAGTATTCAATGACTCAGACTGGGCAACATGCATGACTGAAGAAACTCTATTAGTGATGCTTGTGTGTTCCTAGGCAACTCTCCGGTTTCATGGAAATCCAAGAAACAGACCATTGTAGCACGTTCATCTTCAGAAGCATAATATCATGCACTTGCAGCAACCTCATCCGAAATCCAGTGGGTCACATATTTACTCACCAATTTCCATATTCCATTCATTAAACCGGCATTGTTATACTATGACAACAATTCAGCAAGGCACATAACAACCAATTCAGTCTTTCGCGAAAGAACCAAACATATTGACATTGATTATCGTGTGGTTTGTGAAAGGCTTCAATCTAAAGTCTTCCATCTTCTCCCAATTCATACACATCAATAGCTTGCAGATATCCTTACCAAGCCTTTGGATCCATCTCCTTCAAATTCCTACTTAACAAACTAGGAGTAATAAATATATACTCTGCAGTTTGTGGGGGATATTGAACACCAAACATGATTTACATAATACTCAAGACCCATTGGCCAAGCAACCAAAGCCAACCAATATTGCTCAAACACACCAACATTGGTCAGAAAATAACCGAGAAAATATGACCATGCCCCATGACCCTGATGCATAGACCTAACCGAGACAACATGACCCTGACTCATGAAGTTGCACATCAAATTGATCGAGACAGACGAAACGTAGCACATAAGTCTGACCAAGAAATCATGGCCTTGACCTATCAGATAGACCAAAGCAGACAAGACATGGCGCATAAATCTGACCGAGTGAATGCAGTCTTGGTGCATGAGCATGATTGAGGTAGAGAATTAGGAATGACAACGGGGCGGATCGGGGTCGGGTTTGTACTTACCCAATCCTGAACCTGAAATCTAGAACCCGAACTCGAACCCAAACTTCACGGGGTTGAAAATAATAATATCACCCTCAAACCCGTCGGGTTACAGGTAACCCGAACCCGACGGAAAACCCGACCACAACTATAAAAATAAATAAAAACATTTAAATCCATAAAAATAGCATAAACAAGACCTCAATAAAATCACAGGAGTTTGAACAAGTTCATATTTTTGGATGAGAAAGTATGTTCAGATTCACTTACACTAATTATTGGGTTAAATATGCCAATGTTGTAGAGTGCAGTTAATAATAAAATTAGAGGAGGAAGAAGAAGAGTTGAAGGAAGAAAGTAAACAAAAATTCACTGAATGTAAAAGCTTCTAAGTTCTAACCTCACTCTCTTGTGATTGCGCCACAATATGTCAATGCTGCAGAGTGCAATTAACAACTTACATATTTTTTTTCCTAACCATAAATAAGAATATATATATATATTAATTTAATATACATTATTTGGGTTTGGGGCGGGTTCGAGGTAGGTTATCAACAATACCAAACCCGAACCCGAAAATTGGGATCGGGTTTTAGGGTTTTACCCGAACCTAGTCACAACGGGTTTTCCCCGTTAAATTCGAGTTGGGTTCGGACGGGTACCCACGGGTTCGGTTTTTATTGTCATCCCTATAGAGAATGCTTAGTGTTAGTGGCGGCGGATCTTGATTAAAATCTTAGCAGGCAATAAATTTAGTTACAATTTATAATTAAAATTAATTAAATAACGAAAATATAAATAAGCATACATGATGGATCAGAGATAAAATTTTCAACTATTTCTTAATATAAATTATTATGTTGTCGGTAAGAAATTCATCTTCTATATTACTACATAATTTTATTTAGTTGACTTCATTCCTAAAAATGATATTTATGTAGTAGTTGAATCACAATAAATAAAATAAAATGAAAAACTTAATTATACAACATATGACTAATAACATATGATATAAAAAAATTCAAACTTTAATGGCTAACAACACAAAGAATAAAAAGTTGACGTTGACATCTCAAACTAATGTTCTTTGCTCACTGAAACTCATAGGATAGAATATTTTTACAAAAAACTATATATTGTCAATATGAAATTACTTATAAGCATCCTTAGAGTATATATAATTAATACATACATAATCTCTTTCATATAGTGTAAAACTATTATGAACACAAATGAAGTCATATTATCATAAGCAACATCAACGTGTAAGATAATTTGATCCATTATATATAACTTTTAGAAGACTACACAAGTTGCACTATATTTATTAAAGAGATGTGTAAGTTTCAACTAGTATATTCACAAAGACGTCATTTGGGTGTAGGTAAATGGAGTATATATAATCCAAAAAGTGTGTCAGTCTATGAGTCATATTTTATAATTTAAAAGTTTAATAATTAAGTATTTTTATGACCAAACACAATAAGTAACACATTGAGCGACTTACTTTGTAGGACAACATATATATTCTCGTAGGGAAAAATGATAATAAAAAATATTAATATTTTTTTAAATTCAAGGGGCAGCTACCCCCTCCCGTCCCTTCCATCCTATGTCACTGCCTAATGCATGAATCTGGCCGAGAAAGAGTGATTATGGCGCATGAACCTGGCCGAGAAAGAGTGATTATGGCGCATGAACTTGACTCATGGAAGCTAACTGAGAAAAATAAGTCACATGAACCAGAAAACCAATCTTGGCCCATCATAAGGGATCTAGCTGAACATTTTAATTAATCTAAATATTTTGCTTGGCCACAATTATTAATTAGCACTTTTAGGTATTAAGAGTATAAATAAAACCATTAGTTAGTTAAGTTAGTTAGGATCCTTTGGGGTAACTTATTTGTTAAGCAATAGTAAATTATAATATAAATAAGGTCTTATAGCTTTTCATCAATCAATGAAAATACATATCATTCAATAATTTTCGCAATATAGATTTTACAGACTCAAGGAAGACCATGTGAAATTAGATTTTGAAGATTAACAAAGTATTGTGTAGAATTTGATCATAACACTATCGCAAAACTCTATTATAGTTGTCCTAAGAATACCCATATCCTTAGTCTTAAGGAGAGTCTTATCTTAAAACATCAATCTTAGGCATGATGTGATTATAATGAGACATCAATCTTAATACTCTTGGTTAAGACTCTAATGAGACATACTATATTTTTTATCCGTGCAAATTGCGATATGTTATTAATTGATATTTGCTAATGTATTTTTTATACTTGAAATGTAATTTAAAAATGTAATCAAAATTTCGTTTAGTTTTGAAAATTTTAAAAATCTAAAATTAGTTTTACTTTCATAATTTCTATTTACTTTTGTAGTTTTCAACTTTACAAAATTTGTCTAATCATATAATTTTTTGGTTGCCAACATCTATGTTAAGCACCCTCTATTATTGTTACTATCTCATGATATCCTCCACCAATGCGAGAGGAAGTTGGCTAGGATTATGATTATGGTAGTGATAGTAGCTAGTGTGGTGGCAACAATAATGACAATGATTTGGGTGATGATGTTTGAGATGGTGGTAGTTGGTGTCGATGATGATGGACTAGGTGGTATTGTAGCCAATAGGGGGTTGCAAGGTATTGGTCGAGGTGGCAGTGGCAATGGTCGAGGTTCTGGAAATAAAAAACAATGGCAATGACTTTGGTGGTTCTTACGACAATTACAGTAGTGTCAATAATGGGGGTAGTTCTAGTGGTTGTGACAATGACGATTAATGGTAGTGGATATGACGATGTTAGTGATAATAATAACAAAGGTGACACTGATAATAATAATGGTTGTTATGGTGGAAGAAGTGTTATGGATGGCATGACCATCAATGATTGTGGTTGTTAAGGCAATGTTGATTTTAGTTTTAGTGATAATGGTCGAGGTCATGAAGGTCATCGAGTATGGTGTTGGTGCTTGTCGAATTAATAGTGTTTGAGGTCATGGTCTTGGTCAAAATCATAGTCATTGACACCAATGGTGGTTTTGGTCATGGGAGTGGTGAGAACAACAATAATAGTGCTTATGATACCATTGGATACATGGTTATTAAGGCAAATGTGATGATCCAGTAGGTGCATATCTGTTATCTCATACTTAGTGTCATTCCATGTATCATGACCTTATGATTGGTTAGGAAATTACTTAAAAAATAAATTTTAACTTAAATATATTTTTTTCAATCAATCACAAGGTTATGACACATAGAGTAACACTAAGTGTGGGACAGCAGATGTGCACTCAGTAATAACAACATGTGGCAACAATGTATATTGTGACATCAATGGTGATAATGGTAGAGGGGATTAAGACAATTACAATGATAATAACAATAATATCAACTTTTTATCCTTTGTGAAATTAAACCCTATAATTCAAAACTTATTTCTAAACTTTTTATAAACAATTCTTTTTTTTTTAAATAAGTTAACACTACTTTACGTGTTTTATTTTGAAAATAAAAACCATAAACTCTAATATGCATTTTATGTTTAATTCCCTATAAAATTTTATATTTTTTTCTTCTCATCTATACCATTATATAAAGCCAAAATTCATTTTAACTACTATGACATACTATAATTTTTTAATTTCAATTTAGCCCTCACTCTATGTTGTAACATCCTCTATCCAAAACTGTTAAACTGCTCATTCTCTCACGTTCTCTCATTCTCATTCCTTTTTCTTCTTCTATTTTCCACAATCAACTCTCTCTTCTCTCAGGTTGTGATAAAAATATGAAACTTTATAAAAAAAGAAAGAGACCCAATAACCTAATAATGCAAATGGGTTCTCTCTTTGAGTCCATGAGGACTGGAAAAGTACTTCTCCATCATGTTAATGAAGTGATTGTTGTCATGAACGGAGCATGGTGGATCCTTCACCAGAAGTGCTATGTTGTCTATGATGCAGCGGTTGTGATCGGCGTAGAGGGCGGTGAGTTGGGAAGTGAGTTTTTCATCGCACTCAACGTTGGAAATGGTGAGATAACAACAGAGACCACATTTGCATTATCAGGTTATCTCATGTTGTTGTGCCCCATATCTCATTCTACAATTGCAATATTATCGTTTTCTCTTATGTTATCATCTACTCAATAAGTTTTAAAAACAATTTCAATTTATTATTACGGTTTAAACTCTGGTTAATTTTGAGAAACATTTGTTATAATTATACGTTTAGGGTGAACATGTTAAGAGAAGTAATCTATTATTCTTTGATATTATACATCCTTCTTCTCTTAGTTTCTTCTTTCTTATCTTTAATTTTCATTTTATTTTGATGTAGTTTATAAAACATTATGCACAAAAGATGTTCGACGAAATACTTCACTCATTGGATGTAGAAACAACAATCATACATATGTAGAGGTATGCATATTTTCTTTTCACATTTTGGTGTGGTTATCGGTTGTACTTTGGCCGGTGGTTGTTCCGCCCTTTTGTCGATTGATCGCTGACATAGTGATTATATAACCAACTGTTTGTGAAACTTTCCAATAGAATGTAGTACTTCCATATTCTTTTACTTTTTTCTTTTCTTCACCAAACTGTTTCATATTCATCTTATATTATATGGGTTACTTCATTCTATATCCTTGCTCAACATGTCATTATGTAGGATAAATTGCTGCTGTACAAAAGATGTTGTAACACTTTTTTCCAATGATTATTATCTCATTGCAAAGAAGTAAAAGTATATTCATTAGATGTAGATAATTTATGCAATATTAGTGGGTGACAAAATCAAGGGATTTCAATAGGCAGATAGAAAATTTTGAGTTAGTGGAAAATGTTTTATAATAAATCTTATTACTTTTTCCTTTGTATATATTTGTTTTGCCACTTATTTTTTATTCTGAATTTTGTAGCTTTTCTACCTTTTATTACATAGTGCATGCCTCATATTTACTTTAAATTTACATGGATTTTTAATGTACATTCCTCCCAATTTAATTTTGCAGAGAATGTGGGTGACATTAACAGAATGAGGCATGGTTAGAAGTTGACCTCCTTATTATCCATAATTACTGTCACATGTGTTCCTTTGATTCAATTTTCCATCATTCACTCTTTTAACAATTTTTTTGAGATGTATTAATAAATATGAGGTACACATTATGTATTGTATTCAAATATATTGTCGCTCATTTGTTTATAATTAGCTTACCTTCTGTTAATTTCATGCCTACACACTCTTATCATATTTTTCTCTTCGCTTACATTTTGTTCAAAGATGCCAAAGTGACACTAAGATGGTTTGTGTTTATGCTATATATTTTTTGAGAGGGTTATTGTCAACCTTTTCTAACATATCTTTAAATTTATAAGATGTTTGATACAATAACCTGTTCAACATCACAGATTAAATGATGCTCAATTATTTTTTCTAAGTCAGTGTATATTTACCTAGTAATAATAATAGTCAATGTAATTAGAAAGAAAATACAAAATACACTAATTCCTTTATTATTTGTTTCATTCATACGTATTGTTGAAAGTTGAAAATAATTAACTACATTATTTTATTTTTATCATTAAACTTCTACATAGAAGTGATTACATTCAAGCTTTTAAAAGAGAAATTTTATTATAGTGCGATGAGATGGACATATAAATTATTTTAGTGGAAAGAACCATGTGTTGTATCAATTGTTGGGAAAACATGACTTTCACAAGTTAGGTAAAAGTAGAGGCTCATATATCTTCAAATATTCCACAAATGTTTTAATGAATCTG
>NC_032025.1:13242256-13242692 GCF_001865875.1 Lupinus angustifolius | reverse complement strand
ATTTTATATTCTGAACTTCGTTGCTTTTCTTAAGTTCACAACATGATTGCGTGACTTTATTGTAGTGATATGAATAAGTTCTTCAAATATAAACTAAAATCAAACTTTTCTTCTTTAAGAATTCAAGTGGTGTTTATAACATGTAAATTTTGAGAATTTAGTACTAAGCAATGAGAATGTGGGTTCACACACACGACAGTGTCTGCCAACACGCTAAGTAATTAATTAATTTGTGCAATCATTATTACATAATGTAATAATGCAATTGGAAAACATTTCATGACGACCTTACAAATTATATTCTAAACCTGATAGCTTTATTTTACTGATTTCAACCTTATATATTAGGTAAATTTATTTTATATTCTGAACTTTGTTGTTTTTCTTAAGTTTAGAACATGATTGCATGACTTTATTTGATTTTATTGTAGTGATA
>NC_032025.1:13098872-13242156 GCF_001865875.1 Lupinus angustifolius | reverse complement strand
TAAGAATTCAAGTAGTGTTTATAACATGTAAATATTGAAAACTTAAGCATCAAGCAATAGGAATGCGAGTTGACACACATGAGAGTGTCTATCAACAAATTACATAATTACTTAATTTTTGCTTTATGTAGTTGAAAAACATTTCATGACAACCTTACACATTATATTCTAAACCTCATAAAATTTATTTCACTGACTTCGCTCTAATCATAAACTTCACCTACAAAAATAATTGCGAGTCACTCAATTATTTGAATGTTCAATTTAAACAAATTAATAATTACACAAATCGAATAAACTCAACTGCAAATTACAATATTTTGTACAAAATATTATATTTGACATTTATAACATACAAAATACACATTGCGAACAATCGGAAAGCGGATTGGCAGGCACGATATTAGTCATAAAAATTGTAAAGGATTTTAATTCCTATTAATTAACAAGTAATAAGACACACCACCACTGATACATTGACATGTTACCATGAAGGAACATGGTTAGTAAAGTAATCCGCGAAGCAGAGTATCACTCCCTTATTATCCAAACCCAACATAAAAATGGATAATGTTCCATTCTTAACCTTCTCTCTCTTCTTTCCCCATTTCTCAACACAAACAAACCCAAAACCTTAAAAATATAAAAAAAAAACACAAAACCCCTCCTTTTCAATGTCCTGAATCCTCTAATTCAAATCCCAAAAACCCATTTTTTCGGATCCATTTTCGGATCATAGCCATGACTCGACGTTGTTCCCATTGCAGCCACAATGGGCACAACTCTAGAACATGTCCTAACCGAGGTGTGAAGCTATTTGGAGTTCGATTAACTGATGGGTCGATTCGTAAGAGTGCTAGTATGGGAAATCTTAATCACTATGCTTCTTCTGGTGGAACCCTCATTGGTGCTGAAACCCTTGATCATGGTGCTGTTGCTGCCGATGGTTATGCTTCTGAGGATTTTGTTACTGGGTCATCTTCTAATTCTCGTGAAAGAAAAAAAGGTTTGATTTTTCATCCTGATTACAAAAAAAATTAGTTTTTTTTTGTTTAGTTGTGTTGTTTTTATGTGGGTTGCATGCAAGTTTTTTTTAGAGTTTGTTTGGGAACTGGGAAGCGTTGTTTTACATGGGGTGGTTATGTTAGGTTAAATCAATCATCTTGGATTAATTATGTGATCTTAGTTTGTTTTTACAATTTTGGTGAAGAACAAGAATTAGACTGGGGTGAGTTTTGGTACACAACTTAGTGCTTATTCTATATGTTTTTCTGAATTAAGCTAAAAAGAGCTTATTTTCATAAGCTTCTCTAGCAAGCTAATTGAAATAAGCAATTTCGACTCTTCATCCTAATTCTGAAAAAAAATTGTGTATATAATTTTCTTTTCTTTTCTTTTAGTTGAGTGTTATTATTTGTGTAAGGGGTAAATTGCATGCATTTTTGTAGAGTTTATTTCAGAACTGCTAAGTGATATATTGCATAAGTTGATCAAATCAGGTAAAATTAATAATCTTGGATTCAATAGGCTTTTTTATAGGCAAACTTCTCTTCTTCCTTTTACCTAAGGGTCCGTTTACGAGTTAGGTTTTGGAGGGGAATGAAGGGAAAAGGAAGAATGGGGAGTCATGAAATACATTTGTGAGACGACTCTGAAGCCTTTCATTACCCTACAAAGGCCAACTTGCAAATGGACCCTAGGGTTTGTTTGTGAGTTGGTTATTGGAGGGCAATAGAGGGAATGGATGATAAGTAGTATTGAGCTTCATTCTATACCAATTGAGCTTGTTATAGGTTAAGTTAAGCATATTTTGAAAACAGCTAAGTCCATGTTTCTTCACTTAATTGAAGAACTTCATTCTATTTCTTCTGAAGCTAGGCTGATCCCAAATAAAGAGTATGATAAGTAGTATTGTAATGCACCCCAAGCTAAGGCGGGAAATTTGTAAAATATATAATTTTCGTATGATTTCTTAGCTTCCTTTTTCTTTGCCACATTATACTTAGCTCCAATGAGGCTATCTCTCGTTTTTGGGTACAGTGGTAGTAATGAGGTTTGAATCTATTACTTCATGAAGACCACCCCCTGCACTTCACACCCCTAGCCCAATCCTATTGGCTTTATAGATCTTAAACGATTACATGCATAAAATACTTCAAATTTTGATATATTTATGTCCAAACACGGAACCTTCTATGTTGCATTTTTTAAGCTGAAAATCATAATTATTTGTTCATGCAGGAATTCCGTGGACTGAGGAAGAACATAGAATGTTCTTACTTGGATTGCAGAAGCTGGGAAAAGGCGATTGGCGTGGAATTGCAAGGAACTATGTTATATCTAGGACACCAACTCAAGTGGCCAGTCATGCTCAGAAATATTTCATCAGGCAAAGCAATGTATCTAGGCGGAAAAGGCGTTCCAGCTTGTTTGATATTGTTGCAGATGAAGTTTGTACTCTTACTTGCAAATACTATGCATGAAATATGTGTTTCTTTTACATCAAGATGCATATAATCTGTTCATACTACATAATCTTTCTTTAATTGTATGACATGCTATGAAGCATGGACACTCCTTATTGAGGTGTTGAAGTGCTGGACATGCTTTCGATACTAACACTTGTCTGACACCTGTACAACACGGTGTTGGACACTTCTGTTTTCAAAACTTGTTTTGTAAAGAAAAAACATGCTTACACTGTAAAATGACATGATGCCCATTTTTTTTTCTTCTCTTCTTTTCGTGAGGCTCATTTTCATTGGGTAAATGTAAAGCCTAGCAGGTTGTTTTGAGAAGGTGAATATATAAAATTTGATTCTCGTTTTAGATCTATTGTTATGTTGCTCGTATTTAAGTTCATTTGACTTTGCTAATATATGTGTGTCTTTATTTTGGACGTTGTTCTGTTTTTGTCCAGTGCATGTTTATGCTTCTATGCATCATAGTTGACATGTTTTAACTTCTTAATGATGACTGTTAAAATCAATGGTCATTTTGTAATTTGTAAAAAAAATCTATTTCCTTTCTTCTTTTGCTGTGCAGTTTATAATCTGACTGATTATCTGTGTTCCAAGATAATGTCTGTTTACATTATTTATACAATCACAGCTCTAGGGTAATTGTAAACATTACATTCTCTCATGTGCTGGTTTTTTAGATCCGTTATTAGAATTAACCTTTCTCGCGCTTTTTCCATGATTTTGCAGGCAGCTGAAGCTCCAATGGTAGAGCAAGACTTCTTGTCTGCTAATCAGTTCGAAGCTGAAACAGAAGGCAACAATCCCTTACCTGCTCCTCCTACCCTCGATGAAGAATGTGAATCCATGGATTCCACTAATTCGAATGATGGCGAGCCTGCAGGCCCTGCACCATTAAAGCCTGACAATAACTCACAATCATCTTATCCACTAATATATCCTTCATATTACCCCCCGTTCTTCCCATTGCCTCTGCCCTATTGGTCAGGATACAGTCCCGCCGAGCCCGTGAAGAAGGAGGACATGCACGAAGTGCTGAAGCCAACTCCGGTACATTCTAAAAGCCCAATCAATGTTGATGAACTTGTTGGCATGTCCAAACTGAGTTTAGGAGAGACTATTGGTGACTCTGGCCCCTCTGCTTTGAAACAAAAACTTCAAGAAGAAGGACCCTCTAGACAGTCAGCTTTTCATGCAACTCCTGCGACAACTGGTTCGAATGTGAATGGCAGTGTCATCCATGCAGTTTAAGGGAACTGTTCTATGAGCATTATCTTCATGAATCGAGTTTGTGTCCATCATATCATATATCTTGTGGAATAACCTTAATAATTTAATTTTTCTTTGCCCCTTCACTGTGATTAACCTAGTTTGTTTGACAGTAGTAGCATCTATAGGAATTACTTTGGTCTAAACTATATAACTTTATGTTTGTTCAGTCAGGGGTATGTAAAGTTGATTCTACTAATTTGTGTTTCTTATTCTAGTGCCGGATTAAAAGATGCAGGTGTTTCTTTTTATTACTAAGAGTATCCTCATCTTTTGGTAAGGAGCTAATTCATTTCGCTGCATGACTGTCTCTTCCAAAAAGTATTGCTCCTAAGAATCGAACTATTGATTTTTTGGTCTTTTTGGTGATCTAGTGAGGCCTTATATTATTATACCAACGTTAGTAAAATGTAGATGTTTTGTCTCAATGAATTATTACTAGCTACTTGGATGAGTAACTTTTTGTTTGGAGCTTAGACATTACTTTCTATATACACCCTATTAATCATAAATGTCTAAGGTTTTGGAGCCTAATTGGTAAGCACCAATGTCTAATGAATGATTTGTAACTATTTTTTTAACAACTTTGTTCTTGGAAATAATTCTAAAGGCTTTGAAACAAACATGAAATTACTTACATTCCAAGAAACAACATAACTAGAAACAATAAGCTCCTAAGGTAATAACATTTTCTTAAAGATCTTTTTAATACTTTGTGAACATCCATTTTTGTTTGGCCCAGAAAAAGCCCAAAACATTTTTGAAAAAAAGTCAAAAAGAAATAATATTAAATAATAGTACCAAATCTATGTTGATAAAGATCTTAAATCTAAGTGATTAGGTTAACTGAAAATTCAAAAAATAATAATAAATAAATCAATGTTCTTAAGGTTCTTAAATCTAAGTGATTGGGTTAACTGAAGATTAAAAAATAATAATAAATGAATCAATGTGGTTAAGGTTCTTAAATCTAAGTGATTTGGTTAACCAAAAATTCAAAAAATAATAATAAATAAAACAAGGTTGTTAGGGTTCCTAAATCTAAGTGATTATGTTAACCAGAAGTTCAAAACTAAATTAAATTAATTCACAAAAAAAATGAATTTTTAGAAAATAAAAATTTGAATTACGAATGAGCCACTATGAGCCCACATTCTTTCTCTTAAAAAGAGAGGAAAAATAATATTTTTCTATTTATTTATTTCAATTTTTCGAAATTTTAAATATTAAATGTATAAAAAATTAATTAAATTTTATTTTATCCATTTTTTATAAAGATTTTTGGATTAATTAAAATAAGTAAATAAGTAAAATACAATAACAACCTAATTTGAAAATGAGTTAATAGAAAAATTATTAAAATAACATTAAAATAGGATGGTCAAATCAGTTCCGATTAAGATCTATTAAATTAAGTGATTAGATTTATCTAGAGTTGAAAATTAGTTAGCTTAATTTTAGGTTAAGTTGGTGTTAATTTTTCCTATAAATAGCCTAGTCTAGGTTTAGAGGGAGAGGTTTTTTTCCAACAATTCCAACATTCTAAAAAAAAAAGTTCACCCATTCCCAACAATTCCAAAAAAAAATACACAAAGGAAAACAATTCTAAGAAATGCCAAAAAATCTTTAAATATATTTAGAAAAAATGGATTATTTTGTACTTGTATTTTCTCTAGTCCTTATTGCAAGTATCATCAATATTTTTTTAACATTCATTTTATAAGATATTTTATACTTATATGCAACATTTATGGATTTTTTACCTTTCTTAGACACTTATTCATTAATAAGAAACATTGAATTCATGAAATTCCAAAAAAAGTTAAGAAAGTAGCAAAACTGTAATGTTATTTTCAGAAAAATAAGAAACGTTAGTGGCCGACTTGATTTGTGTAATATAGTTAATGATATCTAATTATATATAATAAAAATGTCAATGAATGCAATATCTATACATTATTAGTGTAAAGATTTATACATAATTAATACATGATCATTATTTTTTTGTTTTAGTTTTTTGAAGAGTTTGTAATAGTTGAAAATGAATGACAATGTATAAAATTCTTAAACTATGAGTATATACATTTTTCTTTTCATTTTATATTATTGGTATAACAAAAGTGATTGTTGTGCAAGTTTTTTCAAATGATGTTCTACAATCATATACATTTTTGTGAAAATGTTGAGCGATTAGGGGTTTACAACTTTACATAACACATGTATATTGTCTCTACTTTAAACTAAATATATAATCCTAAAAGTCCATAAACCAGTTATAATGTTTATTAGGCGACTCGATCCACGGAAGTGGCCCCATAGATAGCAACACATCCTCATTGTGCTTCTCTCTCTATGCAATTCTCCATCTTCTAGTACTCTAGAACATGTGATTGTATTCTACTTTAATATGAACTATTAGCACAATATATATTTTTCTACAAAATTATTCTATATATTCTCTTGCGTGATAAATGTAAAATATATCATAAATAAAATTTTAATATGAAATTTTAAGATACATATCACATTTCTTATAAATAAAAGATTTGTAAATTAACTTTTCATAATAGTTTTTACGTAGGAAAATGATAATTCTCCAAATACGCAAAACTGACATGTATCATAAATTAATATTTTATTTATTAATAATTGATTTATAAGTGAGATATGTCACTTTCTGTTATGTTTGAGTATTTAGTAAGTAAATATATCAATAGTCTTTTTGTGTAATAGAAGAGAATATCAACACTCACAAAGCTTTGGCATTATTCGGGAAAACAAGTTTGTAGCTTGTAGCTTTTAGACTCAATCAAAACGTTATTAAAGTTGTTTGGTAAAAAAATTTGAACACAACTTGTAGCTTTTAGAAAATTATATTGTAACGCTTGATATCTACTTTTGAGAAAACTACTTCAAGTAGCATTTAGAAAGTGAAAATAAATTTCAAAGTGAAAATAAATTTCAATAATTCACTTACCAAGGTCTTTCAAATTTATCTAGGTGTGTATTATTTGGTGGATAAGGCTTATCTAGATAGGGAATGATATATGATACCATATCAGAAAATAAGATATCATCAATCAAATTTAAAAAGGAGAGACCTAATAATGTTGAAAAAACTTTTAATCGTAAACGTTCATCACATCGTAGCTGTTAAGAGATCATTTGGGGTCATGAACAAAAGATGAAAAATTCTTAGCCAAATGCCACAATATAGTGCGAAAACCCCAAATCAATATTACTATGGTTGCATTTACATTGTATAGTTATATTCACATGAACTCAATTAATAATGTGCAATTTAATAAGTTAAAGCAACATTTAGATTATATACTACAAGATGAACTTAGAGATGTTGATATCAATTGTGAAACTTCGAATCAGATAAATCATGGAATAAGGAAGAACATGACAAGATTTCTTGCTTATTATGGAATGAGATAAATTATTTTATTTTCAGGAACTTTTGTGATGAATAAATTATTTTACCACTAGATTGTTTGTGATATATACGTTATTGTAGCATTCGATTGTTGGATTAATGTATTAACTATTTTATGTTATATATTTCAAGAATATATAGTATTAGTAATGAAATAATATTATAAACTCATGTAACTTAATTACATTTTAAAAAATAATAATATGATAAACAAAATATATATATATATATAATAAAACAAATAAATAAATAAAATATTACATTCCCAATTATATCTAAAATTTAAAAGTTAATGGTTATTTTTGAAATTATATATGTATTAATTACTCAAATTAATAAATCATTATTGTATGTCAATTTGAGTCATTTTTTAAATTTCAGTCAGTTATAAAATTGATTTTACTGAACAACTCTAATTTAATAAGTTACACTCACAGCTAAAAATTTTGAACTATCTTCAATATTACAAGTTTCTAACTACCTTTACAACTACAAGCTCAAAGTTACAATATAATTTTCCCAAACGGAGCCATTAAAAAAATAGTGGAATCATCACAGAAATGATAAAAATACAACATAAGGAAAAATATTTTGAGAAATGAGAATATATTTTGTAGTTTAATTATTTTTTAATTTAATATTCCATATATAGCATTTTCTGATTTATTATTACAAAAATAATATATTCTCATACTAAATTTTTATACAAATTGACCTTCTATTTACAAGAAAGTGATATATGTCATAAAATCATTATTAATTTATAAGTGATATATTTCATTTTCTTGTCCTTTCTTGAAATCTAGGACCCTTAAACCCTTAGTTTGACTCTACCTTTCGTCTGAGAAAACCTTTCTCACGAAACAGCCCCAACCAAGATTATTGCCCTCAAATAATATGATAAACAATAAATATATATATATATATATATATAAAATAAAACAAATAAATAAGTAAAATATTACATTCCCAATTATATCTAAAATTTAAAAGTTAATGGTTATTTTTGAAATTATATATGTATTAATTACTCAAATTAATAAATAATAAATAATTATTGTATGTCAATTTGAGTCATTTTTTAAATTTCAGTCAGTTATAAAATTGATTTTATTGAACAACTCTAATTTAATAAGTTACACTCACAGCTAAAAATTTTGAACTATCTTCAATATTGCAAGTTTCTAACTATCTTTACAACTACAAGCTCAAAGTTACAATATAATTTTCCCAAATAGAGCCATTAAAAAAAATAGTGGAATCATCAGAGAAATGATAAAAATACAACATAAGGAAAAATATTTTGAGAAATGAGAATATATTTTGTAGTTTAATTATTTTTTAATTTAATATTCCATATATAGCATTTTCTGATTTATTATTATAAAAATAATATATTTTCATACTAATTTTTTATACAAATTGACCTTTTATTTACAAGAAAGTGATATATATCACAAAATCATTATTAATTTATAAGTGATATATTTCATTTTCTTATGGATATGAGAATTTAGTAGATTAATATATCATTTCTTTTTTTATATAATAATAGAAGATAACATGAGACACAATTTCCATGGCTGATGTAATAAAGGATGTTTGATACGGATAAAGTTTGAAAATATCAACATTCACATAGCTTTATCAAGATCTCAAACATTTTTTAAAATAATGTAATATTATATAGGGAGAAAATTTGTGAGAAATGTAATTTCTTTTTAATTTAACTAATTTTTTATTTTAATATTCCACATGCCTCAGATTTAGTTTTAGAAAAATAATATATTCTTATACTAAATTCTCTTTATACCTATGAGAAAATGATATATCACAAAATCATACATTATTTATTAATTATTGATATATTATGATATATATCATTTTCTTGATTTATTAATGATTACTAATTTTTAAGTAAGATAGAAGCTCTTTTGAAGTAGACTCTTCTAGAACAAATCAATTATTTTTACTTCAGGATCAAGTGACAAAAATTGATTAAGAATTTAATAACTCTATAAATTAACTTTCTAATCTTAATAGTTATTGTCTTTTGAATTTTTTATTTATTTTTATCTGATTAATATTAATAATATTACTAATAATTTAATTCTAATAGAAATAAAAAACATATATATTAAATTCGGGATTTTTGAAGATCCTAATGATTAATAATTTGTAACTAAATATAATTGATTATCCATATTTTGTCATCATTGAGAATATGATAGTTTATACTTTATAAATGTATGGACAATGCGTGAAAAATATGTCACCATCTTGTCATTATTACGTTTGGCGGTTGAAGCATTTAAAAAGCACTTCAGTGTTGAAGCAACTTTCTCTCATTCATTCATTCATTGCTTTCATTCTTTCTTCTTCAATCACAAAAAAACACATGAATTTTAGTTTGTGAATTAGGGTTTTGAAAATGGGAGGAGGTGTTGATTACTTGGCACTAGAGAGGAACAAAGCGGAGTTCAATGTCGATGCAATGAAGATTGTGTGGGCTGGTTCTTCTCATGTTCTACAAGTTTCTGAAAGGATAGCTCAACTCGTTGCCAGCGATCCGGTTTGTTCGTTAATTTCACTCAATTACTCCGTTTTTTGATTCGTTTTAAGTTATTTGAGCTTCATGGTTCTTATTGCTACTGCATTTTGTTGCGTGCTCATTGATCATGCGTTTTGTGGTATATAAGTAATATCAAGATATTTAGAGCGTGTTTGGATTTGTTAAAAGGGATTACATCAATTAAAATTTTGAGTACAATCGAATCAAATTTATGTTTGGATATGTTTGTTGAAAAACAATTTTATGATAATATATTTCGTTTGGATTGTCCGAAAAATTCACTTTTTGTAAATTATGTAGTGAATTCTAAAAAAAGATTATGTTATTTGTTTAGGCTAATAATGATTGTTTAACACTTGCTAGTTAGTTTTGTAGGGGTGAAATGGGAAAATATGCCTAGTTTCAAATAATCAAATAGGTTTTTCTTTTCATTTTCAAATTAGCAAGTTAACCATGAATTTGCATGTGGTGATATTTTTTTGTCGCATGATTAAGAACACATATTACATGTGCATTTATGGTTAAGAACATACATGTTGTGTGTGCACTTACATGGTTAAAAATACACATGTTTTCAGTACATTCGTATTGTTAAGAACACACATGTGACCCGTGCATATGATTAAAAATAAACATGTTACCGGTTCATTCGCATTGCTAAAAGAACACATATTACACGTGCATTTGCATAGTTAAAACACACATGTTACTCATACATTCACATTGTTAAGAACACATGTGTTAGCCTGCTTGTTCAAACATATAAGGAAAATAAATGACAATTTTGAATAACATTTCAAATAGAAATTTCAAACATTATTTCATTTACTCCTTGTTATATTTCAAATAATAAGAAATGATTTTCTAGAATTCCCCTCATTAATTTTAACCTTGTAATTTTAGATCTAAATAGAAATTAAAAATAATTGTATTTATAACTATGCAAATGCACTGTATTTTAAAAATAATTGTTCAAAAGAGAATTAAGAATGCCTTCCATTTTTTATAAGGGAATGGAGTATCTCCTGGTATAAGGAGATAAGTTATCTCCTCCTGCTAGTGAAATCATGACATGTATCATGTTTCATCATTTCTATAAAAATATTTTTTAAAATAAATAAAATAACACACATGTCATATTTTTACTAGCTATAGGAGATAAGTTATCTCCTGGTATGAGGAGATACATTATTCTCTTTTTATAATTAATGTTTTTTTTCTTTCTTTGATCATGTGTTGGAATAATATTAGTTAATAGATTGGAGAGAGGAGATTGGAAGATATTCAAATAATAAGAAATGATTTTCCTTCAATTTTTTTCTTACAATTAATATGTTTTTCTTTCTTTATTTGATCCTGTGCCTTAGAATAATATTAGTTAATAGATTAGAGAGATGATATTGGAAGATAAAGAGATAGACATTAAAAATTATTCAACTGTAATAATTTGTCATTGCTATTTGAATTTAAACATTTATTATAATAATAGAAAAGTATAGAAGCACATATCTCATGTGTGAGGCTTCACCATAGCAAATAGAGTTGTTTTGGAAAGAAAATATTGAATTAAAAGTTGACATGTGTCCATGATGATATGGTAAGAACCTTTTTTTTATTATATAGGTAATAGATAGATAAATAAGCTTTAAACTTATATTCTATAAATCATAATATATCATGGTCCAAATCAAATATGAAATTATATCAAAAGAAAATTAAAATTAAATATTTAAAATATGTTATTAATTATTTATAATTAATAGCTAATGATAGTAACATAAGTATAAAGAGTGTACCAAATGTACCAATTAAGTATACCCTTAACATAGTATATATTTGGTACAGTAATATACTATGTATTATGTATTATGTACATACTGAAGAAAACTATGTAGTAAGTGACTATACTATGTTCAGAAACAAAGATTATATCCGATTTTTTTTTTCCAAAACTGTTTTCTAGGGAAATGATCTTTAGCAAACACCCGTATGGATGATTCTTCTGCACGTAATAAAATTAACTTGTCAAAATCATGTACATGTTTTTAAATTTTAAGTTAAGTTTGGGTTGCAATGATGAAAATTGTGGATAATTGCATACAAATGTGACTGATGTAGCCAGGGTGGCGGCAACTACAATTGCATTGTGATTGCAAAAGACTTCCAAAACTGCAGATGTGGATTATAATTTAAAACTGTGGGTTTGGATGTTCATGTTGTGCTGTTCCATAAGTTTCAGGAGGAGTTCAAAATGATTTTTCTTTCCCTAGAAAACTAAATATGCTCAGGATTTGTCTGAGGGTAGGAACTATAGTATTATAGATACATATTATGCGATTCAGTTGTTAGTTAATGTTTCACATATCCATGTAAAGCAAATAAGTTACTTGGCACCTGTCCCTGCTTTTTTCCCTTTATAGGAGTTTGGTGATAAATGATGATTATGGCTTCTTTAAGCTCTTGATTCCTGAAACTTTTATTTGTTGCATGTCACCTTTAGGCATTCAGAAAGGATAATAGACCCATGCTTGGTAGGAAGGAGTTATTTAAGAACACTTTGAGGAAGGCAACTTATGCATGGAAAAGGATTACTGAGCTCCGTCTTAATGGTGAGTCTTGTATTCTTTGTGTAGTGTGCATTTGACATCATTATTTTCTTCCATGGGAGCCAGTTTGTTGCAAGCATTAATATTTGTCTAGTTTACAATTGTGTAATTTTATTCTTGCAGAAGAGGAAGCTTCCATGCTTAGAACCTTTGTGGATGAACCTGCTTTTACAGATCTTCATTGGGTACGATTGAATTTTTTTCCTAGTCGCATTTTTTTAGTCTTAGTTATCCATAAAGATAAGAGGGTGAGTCTCAACACAACCGTAAGGTTGTTGCTTTGTGACCAAGAGTCATGGGTTCAAATCCCGGAAACAACCTTTCCACTTGCAAGGTAAGGTTGTGTACATCTACTGATCTACCCTTCCCAGATCCCACTAGGTGAGAGCCTCATACATTGGAGTGTCTTTTTTACTTATCCATAAAGATAGATATATGGATGGAAACTCTGATGAGATAAATATGGCCCATAAATTCTTTTGCAGGCAATGTTTGTACCAGCTATCAAAGGACAAGGCACTGAAGAACAGCAACAAAAGTGGTTGCCTTTAGCTCAAAAGATGCAAATAATTGGTTGCTATGCCCAAACTGAACTTGGCCATGGATCTAATGTTCAAGGGCTAGAAACAACAGCAACATTTGATCCCAAAACAGACGAGTTTGTTATTCATAGCCCGACATTGACTTCTAGCAAGGTGAGTAAAATGGAGACGGCTCATGAGGAGCTTTAGTGGCCAATTAAGATCTATTTTAATAATTGAGGTTCTGGAATTTTCAAATGTTACCGAGTTCATTCATACTGTCATACACATAATCAGGGAAATAGTGCTTATGCATGTTCTAAAGGAATTTAATGAACAATTGAACATGTTATCTTCATACAGTTATTGGATATTATAACACTTTTGATGCTCTTGTAAACAGTGGTGGCCCGGTGGATTGGGTAAAGTGTCCACACATGCTATTGTTTATGCCCGTCTAATTATTGATGGTCAAGATTATGGAGTGAATGGTAGTTACTGACTTTGATCATTGAAATTTCTGCAATTAGATTCAGGCATTAATGAACAATTAATAATATGTCCAATTTGAAGGGTTCATTGTCCAGTTACGGAGCTTGGATGATCACTTACCTCTTCCCGGCATAACTGTTGGTGACATTGGAATGAAATTTGGAAATGGAGCATATAATACCATGGATAATGGGGTTCTGAGATTTGACAATGTACGAATTCCTAGGGATCAAATGTTAATGAGGTTAGTTTTATTTTACTTATTTGGACTTCCTCTAGCCTCACCAGGTTCAAATCCAATAGTTATAGCTGGGGCTTTCATGGTATACAATTCATACATGATCTGCAATGAATGACCAGCCCCTCCATCCACCACCTACAAAATAACGACATCCAGAATAATAGATTTTTTAGTCATTTCCTTCATTGAGCCCTATATTGGAAGGTGGATGGGTGAAAGTATTTTATATTTGAATTGAGATAAATGGTGAGTTGAAAAGGCCGATCTGTGACAAGATAAACATAGAGTAACTTGACTTGTTTTTATACTAATTTTCATTTTTCTTATCAATTTATATCTATAGATTCAGTGGATGACCTTTTGTGTTTCGCATCTACCAGGATTTCACAGGTTACAAGAGAAGGAAAATTTGTACAATCCAATGTTCCACGACAATTAGTATATGGTACTATGGTATTTGTGAGACAAACAATTGTAGCTGGTGCATCGGTTGCTTTGTCGCGAGCAGTTTGCATTGCTACAAGATATAGTGCTGTTCGAAGACAGTTTGGGTCGCGTAATGGAGGTCCTGAAACACAGGTAAGCTTTAAAGACTATATTGATGCATGGAATTGCTGGAGTAGTCTTATTGTATTAAGATCTGGTACGAGGTTTTTTGGAAATGTTTTTTAATAAATTGTAGAAAGAGGAGCCGAACCCATACTTACAGGATATGATTAAAAAGTAAAACAATTTGTATTAACATGAAGTTGCTTCTGATTTAGTTTGTATATTTTGATCTTGACATGACTCTCAAGATTCAACTAAGTCACGCTTTCTACTAACATATGCTATTTTATATAAGTTGTAATGGAAGGTTGAATGAATGCATTAGGGAGTAATTTAGAATAGCTCCTATTGTTGAAAAGATAGTAGGATGATGTCTTAGGTAGTTTGGGCATGTGTGGAGGAGACTTGTAGAAGCCCATGTAAGGAGAGTAGATCAAATGGAGGTTATTCCTATTCATAGAGGAAGATGGACACCAAGAAACAAATAGGTGAAACAATTAGGAAAGATTTAGAGATAAATGTTTTGTCAATAAACATGATTTATGATAGAGTATTATGACATCATTTGATCCATGTAGCCAATCCCACCTAGTTGGGTTAAGGCTTGGTTGTTGTTGTAGTAATGGAAGGTTGTCTTGATGGATACTCAACTGGTACATGAATTGTATGACATTGAAATGTCTTCTAAGATCTATTGACTATTTAAAATAACAACCGGGTGATTGGGTTTGCATAATTTCCCTTATAGAAGTTTGAGATCTTTGTATGTATTTTACTTGTCAATGATCTTTTATGGGGTTTTATCTATTTTGTACTGTCTCACTTTCTGCCATCTGTTTCTGTCTAGGTGATTGATTACAAAACACAGCAAGCTAGGCTCTTCCCTTTGCTAGCTTCTGCTTATGCTTTTAGATTTGTTGGTGAATGGTTGAATTGGCTTTATACGGATGTCATGCAAAGATTGCAAGCTGGTGATTTTTCAACATTACCCGAGGCTCATGCATGCACTGCAGGGTTGAAGTCTGTGACTACTTCAGTGACTGCTGTATGTGACTACTGACTGCTAATGCTCTTTACTCCACAGACTTACAACCATGATGCTTCATGCATATTAATTCTGCATCTCACATTGTCAATTTAAAGTAAAATTTAAAAATCCAGGCACTTAGAGTGTTGTAATTAATGTATTGTGTTTGCTCAATTACATATTCATATTCATCTTACTTTTCCTGCATGCATTACATTACAGTCTATCATCATTCATAAACGTCATCCATTTTTATGTGCGATAACTGAGTGGCTCAGTAATATTCTCATTTAAATGGTCCAAACGCCTCTGATTTTATTGTTATGCTGCTACCCTTGTACTGTATCCTGATACACGGGGTTCACTTTGTTACATCTTTCAAATCTTTAAAGTTGCAATGATGTTAAATTCACTCAAATTTCAGGATGGAATTGAAGAATGCCGTAAACTATGTGGTGGCCATGGTTACCTTTGTAGTAGTGGTCTCCCTGAGTTATTTGCTGCCTATGTTCCTACCTGCACCTATGAAGGAGACAACGTTGTGCTGCAGTTACAGGTTTGTTAAATGTAGCATATGCTATTGCATTGAGTATTATTAATTGATGAACTTCTTATAAAGCTCCTCCTCATCTGTACATAGGACTATTGTGGTGTGATAGCTAGTCTGTTTGTAGAGAGCTGGGATTTTATTTACTTGTATTCAATTTGTTCTTATATTAATATTACTGTAAACATGTGCATTTTTTAGTAAATTCTTTGTATTTGTTGATATTGGATCCCATAAAAATATGAAGTTGTACTTTTTGTTTCTTAGGCTAAGATTTTAAGGCAATTAACTCTATTGTATTTCTAGCAACAAGTCCCATACGGGCAGAATGAGTTAAACAATCATCAGTTTTCTTATCTACCACGACGTGGCTGTGTCTTCTACTCTTCATGTTTTACACAAGTCTTTCATGTCTAATACATTTCTGTGCTTCATGTTACATGCTGATGTAGTCTTATTTGGGAGATTAGTTGGATGTTATTAACTGAGGAATGGTCTTGGGTTGTTTGACAACTTCTAGAAAATACCTTGTAGGTTGCAAGGCATCTCATCAAGACTATTTCTCAGTTGGGCTCTGGGAAAAAGCCTGTCGGTACAACAGCTTATTTAGGACGACTGGAACAGTTGTTGCAATATCATTCTGATGTTCAGAAAGGTATGATAGGTCTGGGTTTGATTGAGAATATGCTAATTCTAAATTTCTAACGATATGAATGTCTTGATATCCGAATCTTTAAGATAACGTTACGAACTATGCCTTTGTCCTTACTATAGTTATGTAGACTTATTATAATTGCTTGCAGCTGAGGAGTGGTTGAAGCCTAATGTAGTCCTGGGAGCATTTGAAGCTAGGGCGGCTAGGAAGAGTGTTGCTGTTGCTCAGAATCTTAGCAAGTTTTCCAACCCTGAAGAGGGTAAATAAGAAATCCTGCTTTAAGTCATAAGCTATCTTCTCTTGTCTTTTGTGGCTGATTTGTGTTTTTTGTGTTTGGTGGGGGACACTGCGGGAGCACACCAGGGTAGTGGTTTACCTTTTTTTGACTGAATCTACCTGTGTTGTAGAAAAGCTCTGATATAAAAATCTCTCAAGAGTACATGTGTATTAATGAGTGACTATTGTAATTAATGCGACATCATCAGATATGATCATGTTGAATGCTGACGGTTTTTCTGACGGCAGGTTTCCAGGAGCTCTCAGCTGATCTAGTTGAGGCGGCAGTTGCTCATTGTCAGTTAATTATTGTTTCCAAGTGAGCTTCTTCCCATTTTTACTTGTCTCACATAGTGTCTGTTGTTGATCTAGTGTATTGGATTGTCCTTTGGGTGAAAAGGCCTTCAGTGAAAGGAGAGCTAAACAAAATATACAATCCAATTTTAAGATTTCTATGCTTCAAGTCTCAAGCTAGCATTTGCATGCATATTGTACAATTAAGTTGACCAACTTTCTATTCTTTTCAGATTTATTGAGAAGTTGCAGGAAGATATACCTGGAAAAGGGGTTAAACAGCAATTGGAAAGTCTTTCTAGCATTTATGCTTTGTCTCTTCTTCATAAGCATCTCGGTGATTTTCTTTCAACTGGCTGCATCACTCCTGAACAGGGTGATCTTGCCAATGAGCAACTTAGGTCCTTGTACTCCCAGGTTTGTCCTAAGCAATTGAAACTAAGATTCCATTTGTTTGGGATTATTTCTCAACAAAAATCATTTATTTATTTATTTAAAAATCACTTATAAGTTATACCATGTTTGATAAGAAAATTTCGTTAACCAGAGTCTCAAAATAAGCAGAATATTTATTATAGTCAGAAGTTACTTTGATAGTATGAGTAGCTTATCAAGTAAATATTGAATTTTTTATTTTAACCAAGCAGAAGTAGCTTCTACTTTATACCAAAATCTAAAAAAAAGTAAATCACTTTTTACACAATCTAAAAATCACTTTTTTTAAACATTAAAGGAAACGGAGCCCTGATTGCATCTTCTGGTGTCACAGTTTTTCTCATATGAAATTGATATGATTATGTGTGTGGTTAGGTTCGTCCGAATGCAATTGCGCTGGTTGATGCGTTCAACCACACCGACCACTACCTTGGTTCAGTTCTTGGTTCCTATGATGGAAATGTGTATCCAAAGTTGTACGCCGAGGCATGGAAGGACCCATTGAATGATTCAGTGGTGCCTGATGGCTATCAAGAGTATATTCGACCATTGCTGAAGCAACAACTTAGTAATGCTAGGCTTTAATAGTATTTTATAAGGTACCTGTTACCCAGAAGTAATTTATGTACACCATTTCTATTTAAAGACAGTAATAAGGTTGGATAGATAGAAAAATAAACAGTTTTGATTACATTCAGGAATAAATTCTCTAGCAAGTTTAATTCCATATTAAACAGAAAAAAGACCACACTAATGTGTTTTCTTGTTTTTTTTCTTGATGTTCCATGTGTTATTTTAAATTTATGAACACATCTTATGGATGTGTTTTTTCTCAACCTTATGGTTTTATATAAATGCTTTCTTTCTTAGTTATTTTGATTTGTGAACACATCCATATGAAACCAATGTGTGTTCTTATCTGTATGGTTCGTGCAGATGTGCTATTATAAGGACATTTTGATATTGTTATACAAATGTAAGGTGTAAATATTTACCATGTCGTAGAACCTAGTCATCATTATTCTCCTCATGTTGGAACTCATTTTAGATGAGTTTTTTTGTTCATATTGCTATCTGGGCTAGCTGTGCAGTAGAGTGTCATGATATCTAACATTTTTTTATGCTAATAAAGGTATCCCCTCACCTTTGTCAGTGTGTGGCTGCCTCTAGGGATGGCAATAAAAACTGAACCCGTGGGTATCTGCCGAACCGAACCCAAATTTAATGGGAAAACCCGATGTGATTGGGTTCGGGTTCGGGTTTTACCCGGGTTTAAATTTCGGGTTCGGGTTCGGATTTAGTATAGCAAAGACCCGAACCCGCCCCAAATAAGGTAATTCAATTTAAGATTAAAATTTCTATCATTTGCCAATTGTTTTTAATTTCTAATTTTACTTTACATATTATTGGATCTTCAAAGATAAAAGAAATGAAATAATACAAGAGAAAATATAAATGTTAGAGAAAAATTACACGAAAATAATATCATATTTTCCTTAATACTTTATCATTTTTGGGTTCGGGTTATCCGAAACTCGATGAGTTCGGGTATGGTATTTTTATTTTCAACCCTTTGAGTTTGGGTTTGGGTTTTGAATTTCAGGTTCGGGTTTGGGATATGCAAACCCGACCTCGATCCGCCTTGTTGCCATTCCTAGCTGCCTCTCACAACAAATGTCACTCACGAGAATCGAACATTTAATCTTTAGGTCATCTTAGGATCTAGCCGGCCTTACACCACTATAACAACACCTTATTGGTTGTCATGATACTCAAACATGTGACAACTGGAAAGTAGAAACTCCATTAACAACACCTAACATCACATGACAGAGATTTCTTTCTAGACAAACAAATCATTATGCCTAGTAGTTACAGCAAACAGTATCAGAATCCGTAATTGTGGAATCTGTTGTATGGATCAAGAAATTTTGTTTCATTCTGCCATGATTTGAATGTTGGAGCAGCTCAATCGTGAAATTTTAATTGTAATTTCGTGTAGTATATTTTGCTTTTCCTTTATTGGGTTTGCTCATCCAAAATAAAAGCATTCACAATGAGAGCAACAAGTAGATGTCATTCGCGTATATACTCTCATAGAGCTGTATGGTCTTTCCTAAAGTTGGAACCAAGTCAGAATTCAGCTCGGTTCAACTCAATAAAGATTGGTTGGACTCGAAATTTGACTCGAGTTCAATATAAGTTATTTTTTTAGCTCGAGTTCAACTCGATTAAAATGCGCAAATTGTTCAGCTCATTCAAATTGGTTCATTTGAATAACTCAATTAATTAATTATTTTTTTAAATACTATAAAATGTTTTATATATAATTGTTTATAAATATAATAACAATAAATATAAAAAATAATATATGGATCATAATAAACATAAAAATTAGTTTTTATATATATATACACATATATAAATATATATATGTATACATAAATATATATATATATATATATATCTCGAGATAGTTCATGATTCTAACGAGTCGAATTGTATCTACCTTAAGTTCAGCTCATTTAATTAACGAGCTCAATTTCTAGCTCAAATTTGACTCATTCGGTTCATGAACTAAATTTATCAAACTAAATAATAAATCGAGTTTCAAACAAATACCGAGTTGGTTCGGTTTATTGTTAGTCATACTCTTTCCTACTACTACTAAAAAAGTAGTCTCATTCTTATAAAAATAGTCTAATAGTTTCCTTCTAAAAAAAAATACTAGTATTATATAAACAATTAGAATTCTATAACTTCTTTTAGGACGAATTAGAATATTTTTGGCTTTCAATTGCCTTTGTACATATGGAAAAACCTATCTAAAAATTAAAGGACGACTAAAAGTTGTATAATGTTGGTTCTCATAAAATTTATGTTCTAAAGCTTTAAGACATGTATATCATGGTCCCATTTTGTGTTTCACTTAGTGTAACATTTGTTTGATTGGTGAGAAAATGAATTTTAAAAAAGTCATGAAAATAAAATTAAAAGTGACTTAATTGGCTGAGAAGCAAAAAATTGATTTTATCAAGGGTTCAATAAACCGAACCAACTAATGATAGTAGGAAAGAGTATTTGAATAAACCGATTACATGTTGGTTCATTTAATGTCATTACATGTGTTTTATGTATTATTGTTAAGTGAACCAACTATTAGACTATTTTTATAAGAATGAGACTATTTTTTTATAATAACAATAAATATAAAAAATAATATATGGATCATAATAAACATAAAAATTAGTTTTTATATATATATACACATATATAAATATATATATGTATACATAAATATATATATATATATATATATCTCGAGATAGTTCATGATTCTAACGAGTCGAATTGTATCTACCTTAAGTTCAGCTCATTTAATTAACGAGCTCAATTTCTAGCTCAAATTTGACTCATTCGGTTCATGAACTAAATTTATCAAACTAAATAATAAATCGAGTTTCAAACAAATACCGAGTTGGTTCGGTTTATTGTTAGTCATACTCTTTCCTACTACTACTAAAAAAGTAGTCTCATTCTTATAAAAATAGTCTAATAGTTTCCTTCTAAAAAAAAATACTAGTATTATATAAACAATTAGAATTCTATAACTTCTTTTAGGACGAATTAGAATATTTTTGGCTTTCAATTGCCTTTGTACATATGGAAAAACCTATCTAAAAATTAAAGGACGACTAAAAGTTGTATAATGTTGGTTCTCATAAAATTTATGTTCTAAAGCTTTAAGACATGTATATCATGGTCCCATTTTGTGTTTCACTTAGTGTAACATTTGTTTGATTGGTGAGAAAATGAATTTTAAAAAAGTCATGAAAATAAAATTAAAAGTGACTTAATTGGCTGAGAAGCAAAAAATTGATTTTATCAAGGGTTCAATAAACCGAACCAACTAATGATAGTAGGAAAGAGTATTTGAATAAACCGATTACATGTTGGTTCATTTAATGTCATTACATGTGTTTTATGTATTATTGTTAAGTGAACCAACTATTAGACTATTTTTATAAGAATGAGACTATTTTTTTATAATAACAATAAATATAAAAAATAATATATGGATCATAATAAACATAAAAATTAGTTTTTATATATATATACACATATATAAATATATATATGTATACATAAATATATATATATATATATATATCTCGAGATAGTTCATGATTCTAACGAGTCGAATTGTATCTACCTTAAGTTCAGCTCATTTAATTAACGAGCTCAATTTCTAGCTCAAATTTGACTCATTCGGTTCATGAACTAAATTTATCAAACTAAATAATAAATCGAGTTTCAAACAAATACCGAGTTGGTTCGGTTTATTGTTAGTCATACTCTTTCCTACTACTACTAAAAAAGTAGTCTCATTCTTATAAAAATAGTCTAATAGTTTCCTTCTAAAAAAAAATACTAGTATTATATAAACAATTAGAATTCTATAACTTCTTTTAGGACGAATTAGAATATTTTTGGCTTTCAATTGCCTTTGTACATATGGAAAAACCTATCTAAAAATTAAAGGACGACTAAAAGTTGTATAATGTTGGTTCTCATAAAATTTATGTTCTAAAGCTTTAAGACATGTATATCATGGTCCCATTTTGTGTTTCACTTAGTGTAACATTTGTTTGATTGGTGAGAAAATGAATTTTAAAAAAGTCATGAAAATAAAATTAAAAGTGACTTAATTGGCTGAGAAGCAAAAAATTGATTTTATCAAGGGTTCAATAAACCGAACCAACTAATGATAGTAGGAAAGAGTATTTGAATAAACCGATTACATGTTGGTTCATTTAATGTCATTACATGTGTTTTATGTATTATTGTTAAGTGAACCAACTATTAGACTATTTTTATAAGAATGAGACTATTTTTTTATAATAACAATAAATATAAAAAATAATATATGGATCATAATAAACATAAAAATTAGTTTTTATATATATATACACATATATAAATATATATATGTATACATAAATATATATATATATATATATATCTCGAGATAGTTCATGATTCTAACGAGTCGAATTGTATCTACCTTAAGTTCAGCTCATTTAATTAACGAGCTCAATTTCTAGCTCAAATTTGACTCATTCGGTTCATGAACTAAATTTATCAAACTAAATAATAAATCGAGTTTCAAACAAATACCGAGTTGGTTCGGTTTATTGTTAGTCATACTCTTTCCTACTACTACTAAAAAAGTAGTCTCATTCTTATAAAAATAGTCTAATAGTTTCCTTCTAAAAAAAAATACTAGTATTATATAAACAATTAGAATTCTATAACTTCTTTTAGGACGAATTAGAATATTTTTGGCTTTCAATTGCCTTTGTACATATGGAAAAACCTATCTAAAAATTAAAGGACGACTAAAAGTTGTATAATGTTGGTTCTCATAAAATTTATGTTCTAAAGCTTTAAGACATGTATATCATGGTCCCATTTTGTGTTTCACTTAGTGTAACATTTGTTTGATTGGTGAGAAAATGAATTTTAAAAAAGTCATGAAAATAAAATTAAAAGTGACTTAATTGGCTGAGAAGCAAAAAATTGATTTTATCAAGGGTTCAATAAACCGAACCAACTAATGATAGTAGGAAAGAGTATTTGAATAAACCGATTACATGTTGGTTCATTTAATGTCATTACATGTGTTTTATGTATTATTGTTAAGTGAACCAACTATTAGACTATTTTTATAAGAATGAGACTATTTTTTTATAATAACAATAAATATAAAAAATAATATATGGATCATAATAAACATAAAAATTAGTTTTTATATATATATACACATATATAAATATATATATGTATACATAAATATATATATATATATATATATCTCGAGATAGTTCATGATTCTAACGAGTCGAATTGTATCTACCTTAAGTTCAGCTCATTTAATTAACGAGCTCAATTTCTAGCTCAAATTTGACTCATTCGGTTCATGAACTAAATTTATCAAACTAAATAATAAATCGAGTTTCAAACAAATACCGAGTTGGTTCGGTTTATTGTTAGTCATACTCTTTCCTACTACTACTAAAAAAGTAGTCTCATTCTTATAAAAATAGTCTAATAGTTTCCTTCTAAAAAAAAATACTAGTATTATATAAACAATTAGAATTCTATAACTTCTTTTAGGACGAATTAGAATATTTTTGGCTTTCAATTGCCTTTGTACATATGGAAAAACCTATCTAAAAATTAAAGGACGACTAAAAGTTGTATAATGTTGGTTCTCATAAAATTTATGTTCTAAAGCTTTAAGACATGTATATCATGGTCCCATTTTGTGTTTCACTTAGTGTAACATTTGTTTGATTGGTGAGAAAATGAATTTTAAAAAAGTCATGAAAATAAAATTAAAAGTGACTTAATTGGCTGAGAAGCAAAAAATTGATTTTATCAAGGGTTCAATAAACCGAACCAACTAATGATAGTAGGAAAGAGTATTTGAATAAACCGATTACATGTTGGTTCATTTAATGTCATTACATGTGTTTTATGTATTATTGTTAAGTGAACCAACTATTAGACTATTTTTATAAGAATGAGACTATTTTTTTATAATAACAATAAATATAAAAAATAATATATGGATCATAATAAACATAAAAATTAGTTTTTATATATATATACACATATATAAATATATATATGTATACATAAATATATATATATATATATATATCTCGAGATAGTTCATGATTCTAACGAGTCGAATTGTATCTACCTTAAGTTCAGCTCATTTAATTAACGAGCTCAATTTCTAGCTCAAATTTGACTCATTCGGTTCATGAACTAAATTTATCAAACTAAATAATAAATCGAGTTTCAAACAAATACCGAGTTGGTTCGGTTTATTGTTAGTCATACTCTTTCCTACTACTACTAAAAAAGTAGTCTCATTCTTATAAAAATAGTCTAATAGTTTCCTTCTAAAAAAAAATACTAGTATTATATAAACAATTAGAATTCTATAACTTCTTTTAGGACGAATTAGAATATTTTTGGCTTTCAATTGCCTTTGTACATATGGAAAAACCTATCTAAAAATTAAAGGACGACTAAAAGTTGTATAATGTTGGTTCTCATAAAATTTATGTTCTAAAGCTTTAAGACATGTATATCATGGTCCCATTTTGTGTTTCACTTAGTGTAACATTTGTTTGATTGGTGAGAAAATGAATTTTAAAAAAGTCATGAAAATAAAATTAAAAGTGACTTAATTGGCTGAGAAGCAAAAAATTGATTTTATCAAGGGTTCAATAAACCGAACCAACTAATGATAGTAGGAAAGAGTATTTGAATAAACCGATTACATGTTGGTTCATTTAATGTCATTACATGTGTTTTATGTATTATTGTTAAGTGAACCAACTATTAGACTATTTTTATAAGAATGAGACTATTTTTTTATAATAACAATAAATATAAAAAATAATATATGGATCATAATAAACATAAAAATTAGTTTTTATATATATATACACATATATAAATATATATATGTATACATAAATATATATATATATATATATATCTCGAGATAGTTCATGATTCTAACGAGTCGAATTGTATCTACCTTAAGTTCAGCTCATTTAATTAACGAGCTCAATTTCTAGCTCAAATTTGACTCATTCGGTTCATGAACTAAATTTATCAAACTAAATAATAAATCGAGTTTCAAACAAATACCGAGTTGGTTCGGTTTATTGTTAGTCATACTCTTTCCTACTACTACTAAAAAAGTAGTCTCATTCTTATAAAAATAGTCTAATAGTTTCCTTCTAAAAAAAAATACTAGTATTATATAAACAATTAGAATTCTATAACTTCTTTTAGGACGAATTAGAATATTTTTGGCTTTCAATTGCCTTTGTACATATGGAAAAACCTATCTAAAAATTAAAGGACGACTAAAAGTTGTATAATGTTGGTTCTCATAAAATTTATGTTCTAAAGCTTTAAGACATGTATATCATGGTCCCATTTTGTGTTTCACTTAGTGTAACATTTGTTTGATTGGTGAGAAAATGAATTTTAAAAAAGTCATGAAAATAAAATTAAAAGTGACTTAATTGGCTGAGAAGCAAAAAATTGATTTTATCAAGGGTTCAATAAACCGAACCAACTAATGATAGTAGGAAAGAGTATTTGAATAAACCGATTACATGTTGGTTCATTTAATGTCATTACATGTGTTTTATGTATTATTGTTAAGTGAACCAACTATTAGACTATTTTTATAAGAATGAGACTATTTTTTTATAATAACAATAAATATAAAAAATAATATATGGATCATAATAAACATAAAATTTAGTTTTTTTGATATATATACATATATAAATATATATGTACACATAAATATATATATATATATATATATATATATATCGAGCTAGCTCATGATCCTACTAAGTCGAACTGTATCTAACTTAAGTTCGGGTCGTTTAATTAACAAGCTCAAATTTGACCCATTTGGTTCATGAACCAAGTTTATCGAGCTAAATAATATATCAAGTTTTGAACTAATACCGAATTGGTTCTGTTAATTATTAACCATACCCTTTCCTAGTGCTACTAAAAAAGTAGTCTCATTCTTATAAAAATAGTCTAATAGTCTCATTAAGTGAACCAACATGTAATGACATTAAGTGTACCAACTGTCATTACATGTTGTATTTTATGTGTTATTGTGTGACATTTGTCTCTTCGTTAGTAGAGATGATTTTATACCCTACTTATTTGTTGACCAATAAAATAGCATGAGTGATACTTATCCACCAATGAAACAACTTGGTAGATAGAAATGGGATAACATATCTCTTTCTATATAATCCATCTAGAGTTTTTTGATAAGGGAATGAATCATGTCAAGTGGTCAAGTGGAAGAGAGATAAGCATAAGGGAATATCTACTAATTTTTTATAATTAGTTTTGTAATTAATTTAAGAAAGGTAGTTAATAATATTATTATTAAATTTGTGAATAATCAGGTTCTTTGAAATTGACATTCATTATTTATCTTTTCCTTTTACTCCATTAATTAATAATTTTATTTTCCAATCTATTGTAAGGATGTTTTGGGCTTTTGGCATTAAAATCAACTGATTTAATTAGAAATTTAAGAAGAGGCTAATAATATTATAGAATTGTTGTATACACCTAGTATTTTCTTTCGTAGTAATGTAACATTATTGTTTATCTTATAAAAACTTGTTTTAAATTCTCACGTTACAATATCTACGAAATTCAATGCTTTCTTTTTCCGGGTCAAAGATATTTACAATATCATATTGTTTAAATTTCTAAAATGGAATGAAATTCTATTTAATGTCTGATTTTAATATTTCCTAATAATAATTATTACAGCACGTCTGATGGAATTACTCAACAATTCATAATAATTTAAGAATTTAGTTCGATACATATATATTATTAGTGTAATTTTTTTATAGGGTCAATATATAATTTGTTATTTATTTATTAACTCTTTTATTTAAGAGTTAATAATAATTAATATATCAAAGAATATATTAAATCCATAATTTATATGCTTCATTATTATCTGAGTGCACCTGGTATCATGACAATTGCCTTCAAACTTTTGCTTGCATTATTCGAGCATCCCACACATTCTTATTTTCTTATCTAATCGTATAATTCAGTAGATTTATTTAGTGACATTGCCACTAAAGTTCAACAATTTGCTTCCTGATATTGTTTTTACTCTAATGTTTCCTCTATTTGATTTATGAGAAAAAGATGTATGCAATAACAGTGTATGAGTTTTATACAATGTTATTGTATCATCATCATTGACTTTTTATTATTGTTGACTTTTCATAAAAGGTAATCCAAATGAACGGTGGATAATAAAGTGCATGTATATAAATCTTTACACTGTTAATGTATACATTTTACACTCTTAATTTATACTATTAAAAATATAATATTTAATCGCTATCAGTTTATATTTATATATTATAAATATAATATTTATATATTGTCAGTGTAATAATTTTTGCATAATTAGTATATTATCTATTTGTATTATTTTTGAAAAGTTAATAATAATTAAATATGAATGATAAATAATGTAGTAATAATATATAAAACTTATATACTATTCATATATATTTTCTGGAAGTTGCCTTTCACTCTTGTGTTTCCAATTCCTGGTATATTTGCACTAAACAATGACAAATATTTATTGCTAGTTATAAATGTGAAATTCCTTTTGCCACAATCAAGAATATCCTTTATTATGAGAAAATAATTAAAAAAATTGGGGTGTGGAGAGCGGACTCTTATGGGTGTATGACAAGTGCCCCACTAAAGACCCAAAATGAATGGAGATCCCAAATATTTTATACTCATACAACTAATTTTATCTCTATATTATAATTATGTTATTATTTTTATTTTTTTAAAATTTATTATATTATCAATTATTAGTATTTTATGGATAAATTTGACATTCAATAGTATAATGATAGTAATAATTATTGTTTTATATTGGTATATAATTGACCTATAATTAGAATAATGGTCTAACCTTAAGTAAGAAAAATATGAGACAATTCAATACCCATTAAGAAGAATACCTTATAAAACTATATTAAACTTAAATCTCTAATAAGTAACATAAGTAAATCTGGAACAAATTGCGTTCTCACATTTTTATGAAATATCTTTTATTCAAAATTTAATTTAAAAATATTACCCAACTAAATATTTGATATTCAATTTTCAGTTAGTTAAATCAATGCTGAGTTTTTTCTCACATTGGACCTACAAAATGTTAGGACCAACATATGGAGTGTGTAATTGTCTCTCTCATTATATATTATTCTTAAGAATAAACTATTGTCTCTTGACCTATTAATGTGACTTTACTCTACTAAAACAATGTTTTTATTGGTAATCATTCAAAATAACATAGTACTTTTTTATAAAAAAACTTATTTATGAGGCTTACCAGTATAAACCATAAGGTGGACGTGGATAACATTTGAGTAGCCCGAATATAAGCCAATCTTTTTAACTCGTCCCAGAATGAGCACATTACCCAATTCAATTTGAACCGAAAACATCAAATAGCACATTTTAATTTTCAATTCCACCCGACTCAAATAATAATTTCTAGAAGAGTACAAATTATTTTTTTAGTATAATATGGTGGGATTAGGGATGACAAAAAATCCGACCCATGGGTACCCGTAGAATATCCACAACGGGTACCCATAATAATAGCTTATGAGCGGAAGTGGGTTTTGTGATACCCACCCTCCTGGTAACCGCAAATTTATATATTTAGTTTTTATTTAAATTTTTATATATATTTATTATTATTTCAGATTATATATCATATATTTTATTATTTTATAATAAATTACACACATTTGACTATATCATAATTTTATCATATAAATATCATATTATTCATGTAACAATTATTTTACATATTGATCTTACAAATTATATAAAATATATAATTAAAATTAAAAACTCATTGGGTACCACAAATATCCGCTACCCACATAGATACCCACAAATATTATAAGTTTGAGCACGAGAAAGCACTACTCGCACCCACTCACGCCCGTTGCCATCCTAAGTGATCTAATTTACATGATTAAAAATGGAAGAGATAATAATTTAGAAAAGAAAAGAAAATATAAGAGTTGTGGGACCACACAAAACAAGTAGAAGAATGTGGGGTATTATTAGGGTTATATTGAAGCTAGCCATTCAAAACAGATAGTAGAAGAAAGCAAGTAAAAACTCCATAACTTACAAAACCCACCACGCTTTTTTCTCTCTACCTTTTCCTTCTCTTCAATTCTCAATTTCTTCTTCTCTCTCACACAAAACTTTCACAACCCTAAACCTAATCAACATCATCATCATCATTATTCACACACGATCTTCGATTTTCTTTGCTGCTCTAACAATTGCTTCAGATTTCAATCCAAGCTTCTCGATTTCAAGGTTTGCTCGTTGTTCTCACTGTTCGTCGTTGTTACAAGCTTTAATCGCTACTGGTCAGAGATCTTCGCTTTGAATACGAATTGGAAGCTTCAGGCATCGGATTGAGTTTATTACTGAAGGAACAAAACAAATCTACTTGATTCGATTGATTCTGTTGCGGACACACTCCTCTGAAACCCTATTTTTGGTTACTATTTGGGGAAGGAATCACAAGTTCTGGATTCGCTTGATTTTTTCTCACGCGGATTGTGTTTTATCTGAAGGAATCTGAATTCTATGGATTTTGGATGCGTTAGGGTTCTGTGCTGACCAAGACGAAGATTTGAAGAATTGTAGGAGTGTTCCCAGCTTCGTGGTGGTTGGCTTTGTTCGATCTTATCCTTAGAAAAAAACTAGAAAAGAGAAAAGTGAAAGAAAAAAATCTTCAATATATTGTACTGTTTAATTTGTTTGGAGTTTTAATATTTCAAAGGCCTATTATTTTATTACATTTCATTTTCAAAGGCCCTTTTGATTATTTTTGTTCTTGTTATATTGCTTCCGTGTTGATTTTTTTCTTATAGATAAGAGAAAAGAGAAATATATCACCATGGCGGTGTATTATAAATTTAAGAGTGCAAGAGATTATGATTCAATTTCCATGGATGGTCCTTTCATCTCTGTTGGTACTTTGAAAGAAAAAATATTTGAAACCAAGCAATTAGGGAGAGGTACTGATTTCGACCTCGTCGTCATCAATGCCCAAACCAATGAAGGTTGGTTCTGATTTTTCTTAAATAAGCTATTCTCTTTGAAAGTAGTGGTTTGGGACGTTAATAAGAGTCTGGGTTTTTTTAGCTTAATTGTAAATTTAATAATAAGCACGTTTAACATATTCAATGGCTTTGGGGAGGGAGTTCATGGTTAACCTTTACTGTGTTTATCATGCACCCGATAAAGCTACAACTTATTACCGACACTCTCTGCCATTGAAGATTGAACTGAAATTGGCTTCATTCAAAACTTACCATCCACTTCTCCATAAAATGCTCCTCTGAAGTAAGTTTTTTATGAAGTAAGCAAGTCCTTGGGTTATTTTAGAGAGTCGAGATCTCTCTGTGTTTTATTAAATCAAAGATAAATTAGCCCTACTTGCTCACTTTATAGATATAAGCTTATATTAGAGGAGCCTAATCCCACTCTCATATATAAAAGAAAAGGAAGGTAAATAAAATACTCTTAAATTAAAAGGAATAGGATGATAGTCAGTGTTTTCAGATGTAGTTATATTTGCAGGAACTACAGACGCCCAACTTTGCGAGATTTCTAGCTTGGCAGTTCATATATATTTGGCTTCATGAATAGCATAGTTACATTGTTTTATAGTTGCTCTTTATCTTTGGAATTTCAGAATATCTTGATGAAGCAATGCTGATACCTAAAAATACCTCAGTGTTAGTTGGTCGGGTTCCAGGACGGGCACGTCTGCCAATTGTCACTGAAATACAGTACTATCTCAAACCTTTAATCTCGTCACTGTTGTTAGAATTTTTCCCATTAATCATGCATTTTATGTATGCTCTTTAAAATGGGTGGGTCATCAATTTGTCATTCCGTTGTCTATATTCTCCCCATACCATAGTTGCTCAATCTTTCCCAGACATTACGTTCTTCAATTGTGAGATAAATTATGTGTTATTGAGTTGCAACTGTCTTTTGTTTTGTGCAGGCAAAAGCCTGAAAATAAGACATCAGAAACTGAACCTGATAACAATAGCTTTCTAGTTGCTAATGCATCTGCCATGAAATATGTAAGTCCTTAACTCTTTTTCCATTTTTATTATATACAATTTGGCTACATTCCCAGGAAAGTAAACAGTTCATACCACCTGACAGATTGAGGATATGGACTGGGATGAGTTTGGCAATGATTTGTATTCAAATCTTGATGCACTGCCTGTCCAATCAAGCAACTTTATTCCGGAGGCTCCTCTGACTAATAATGCCGATGAAGACCTAGACAGTAAGATTAAGGCTGTGGTTGATACTCCAGCGTTGGATTGGCAACGGTGAGTAGAGTATTCCCTTTTGTTTAGGTCGTTAGGTGTGTTGTCTGGTGCATGCAATCTGCATAGAATGACATAACTATGTTGAATATAAATAATAGCTATATTGAATGTAAACAAATTTGATACTAACTCTTTCCAGCCTGCAAGAATGGGCATTGCAATCTCTTCAGAAGGGAATAGGGACTCCCCATCTTTTGAACCTAGACACTTGTATTGGATTACTTGTTCCATGTTTTCTTCCCTACCGTTCTATGAATCCTCATTATGCATAAAATTTCAAACTACATACCAAATGTTCTTTCATACTTTTTGTGACAAAAAAATACTTGTTTCCTTTATGATTTTATGTTTTTCTTTTACTTTGGTATGCAGTCAAGGATCAGATTTTGGTGGTGGTAGAAGTTTTGGAAGGGGTATGGGAGGACGGATGGGGGCTGGGCGTGGTTTCGGTAATTTTCTTTGCCTATTCTACACATTTTCAGTGACTGGCTACTTTGAGTACAATATATGAATATTAATATGTTGGTTGATGAACTAGTGCTTACTTGCTGATGTCTAACAGGGTTGGAGCAGAAGACACCTCCACAAGGCTATGTGTGTCATAGATGCAAGGTGCCTGGTATGTTAATGCTTCTCAGACTTTTAATCTTTGTCTGCTTGCTTGCCGATTGCGGGATCCTGGATAGTAATGCTGGTTTGCTTACCTTAACTATCTCCCTTGCTTTTATTTAGGACATTTTATTCAACACTGCCCTACAAATGGCGATTCAAATTTTGACATCAAAAAAGTCAGGCAACCTACTGGTATTCCACGATCAATGCTGATGGTTAACCCACAAGGTTCATACGCTTTGCCAAATGGTTCAGTAGCCGTCTTGAAGCCAAATGAGTGAGTATATCTCATTTCTTCCTGTCCATTTTTTTACATGTAGGCATGAAGTAGAGTTTCACCTTTTGCTTGAAAACAGAGCTGCTTTTGAGAAAGAAATGGAAGGGATGCCAACATCAACACGTTCTATGGGGGATCTACCTCCTGAGTTCCACTGCCCCTTGTGCAGTGATGTGATGAAAGATGCCGTGCTGACAAGCAAATGTTGTTTTAAAAGCTTCTGTGACAAATGTATGTTTTTTATATCATTGTTATTCATGGTTTTCTGAGTTCCTCATTAGGTACAATCAGAATATTTTAGATATTTCAATGTTATTTCCCTTTTGTATTTCATTCCTGAAGTATTGTATAAAAAATAAATATCTTGTTTTGAATTTATGTAATTTCATTCTGAAAATTTTCAGGTATTAGGGACTACATTATCTCAAGGTCCATGTGTGTATGTGGTGCAACAAATATTCTTGCTGATGATCTTCTGCCAAATAAGACACTGAGAGACACTATTAATCGTATATTGGAGTCAGGCAATAGCAGTGCTGAAAATGCTGGGAGCACTTTTCAAGTTCAAGGTTCTTGAAACTACACTGATGTGACTCTTGTGTGGACTACTAATGGCTATAAATTTGTTAATATGTACAATATTTTTTTCTATATGTTGATTTTCCAGATATGGAATCTACTCGCTGTCCACAGCCTAAGATACCATCTCCAACCTCATCAGCTGCATCCAAGGGAGAACTAAAGCTTTTACCTGTTAATGAAGGAACAGCAAATATACAGGAAATAGCTGATAATATGAAGGCTGTTTCTGCTCCACAACAGACATCCGGGCAAGTAAGGATCTCCAGGGCTGCTGATGTATCTGAAGCTACTCACGAGTCAATGAGTGTAAAGGAACAAACATCACAAGGGAATGCTCGACGGGTTGAGGAAGAGGTGCAGCAAAACTTGGTTCCTACTGAGGCAGGTAATGCATTGTTGCTATGCATGTTGCTTTTCCTTTTTCTATATTTTTTTTTGGGGTGGGGTGGTGTAATGTTCTAGTAGTTATTCGTGTGCTTCTTGGATATTTTATAACACAAAAGCACCTATATTTGGACCAGCACAAATCTGTTTTATTTGTTTATTTTCTGTTTAGGACAATCTCAATTGATTTTTTTTACTTTCAGGGAAGAAAAAGAAGAAGAAGAAAATCCGTTTGCCCACAAACGGTAAATTCTATTCTGCCTCTACCCTATATATATGATCGAGTCTATGACATCTATCTATAATTTCTTAGATCTGGTTCTGCATCTTGGAACATTTATGGACAAGAACATTAAAGAAGCTTTTACCCCTAGTATTGGTATTAATTTTATTCATCTTGCAGATTTGCAGTGGAAAAACCAACATGACTTGGCAGTTGAGAACTATATGATGCCAATGGGGCCCCCTGCTGGGTATAATTCATATTGGAATGGCATGCAACCTTGTATGGATGGATTTATGGCACCATATGCTGGTCCAATGCAAATGATGCATTATGGTCTTAGCCCCCTGGACATGCCATTTGCAAGTGGCTTTCCACCAGACCCCTTTGGCATGCAGGGTTACATGATGCCTCCTGTTCCACCTCACAGGTAAGTAAATGTGTTTTTGGGAAAATCAAAAGTTGGCTCTTCATCAACTATCCTCACGCCCATCCTCACAAAAGTGCCCAGTGTATTTTATCTTATTGGTGCTGCTTTGGGAGGGGTTTGTAGTGCATGTTTATCAGATTGTATATGTTTATACATTGTTCTTTAGAGAGCCAAATTTTAATATATTTTTTTAATATGTTTAGGGATCTTGCTGAGTTCAGTATGGGGATGAATTCTCAACCTCCGGCTATGAGTAGAGAGCAATTTGAAGCTCGGAAAGCTGACCTGAGGAGGAAGCGTGAAAATGAGAGACGGGGTGGAAGGTAAGTACAACTGGAATCACTCTTGGGTGGCTGTGTCACGCTCTATGTGTGGTTATAAATATGAATTACTTTTAACTTAATAAGTCAAATATTTGGTACCACTGTTAACTAGTCTAATGAATTTAGTTTCATCCCTTTTTTACTCCTCATAGAAAACATGCTATCAATGAATGGCCTACGATATCATGGTTCTTGTTTGTTTTGATTTTATGCAGTTTAGTTTGACTTTTCTCCATTTTTTGTTCCTAATTCTTTGCTAATGTGCTCACTTCCTTGATGGAATAGGGACTTATCCAGGGCTCGAGAGTTTGTTGATAGGGAAGTGTTCATTGTTGGGAATGGTTCTTCAATGAAGTCAAAAACCGTACGTGCTTTTAATTGTCTTCTATGTTACATTTACTTTTTTAGATTTTTCTACCGAAAGTTTGGCCACAAAACCTCAAGCTTGCAAAAGAACACCGATTGCACTAGATAATCTCACTTATTGTTGCAGTTTCTTAAATTATAGTAGTGTGGCAACTAATTTAATTGCTTTAGCCTCATTATTGATAAGATTTGTTTATCAAGTGATCATGAAATGACTAAGGGGAACTAAGCATTGGGTTTGAAGTGAAAATATGATAAACTATGCATTACATGATAATGATGCAGTGCTTTATTAAATTCAAGCTGGAAGCCTCATCGTGGTATTTTTTGTTGAGACTAAGGTTTATGGACGATGCTTTGAACCGTATAACAGATTTGAATCATTAAATAGCTTAAATTTGTCTTTGCGATTTTAAAGCACCTGTCAAGGGCTGTAATTGGATGAGTTCAGAATTGTTGTTGATTCATGAATGGGCTTAGGCCTCTTCGACTCGTGCTATAATAATAAAAAAATAATATGTAAGCGAAGTACTGTTTTTTTATCTGGTAAACCAAACAATTCGTGTGGGTTAAAAAACACTTCCATTCTTGAGAAAAACGTGTGTTAAATCTTGGTATTTTGCATGGTTGCTTACATTATTTTTAATAGAGTTATTATTCTTTTAATGATTAAAATTCTATTTCTTTGGAAGCTCAAAAAAGGGTTATATTCTGGAAGAAAGCAAACTTGTGAAATTTTCCGAAAATGTCCAGACTAAAGAAGTTTTCGGAGATGTGATTTTCAATAGCTAGAAAGCATGGTCCAAATAATGATGACTTATCATGTCTTAAAATTTTAACCAAGAAGAAATTGCATTTTTTTCGTTATGGTTTCATTCAATGATTTAAGTGGTCTTTAAGTTGCATTATATTTTGGTCGTGTCATATTTCTTTCCTGTGAATGTAAATATAAATATAAATAAATAGCATAAAATAGAATTTAGATATAAATATGTAAAAAATGTAAATTGTAATAGGATAGTACATTCTGTGTGCGTCTTGGGAAGAATATTGTTTTTAATTTGTTACAACTTTAGCTTGTAGTAGAATAGCATTAAAAAATACTCTAGAGTCAAAGGGGTAAATAGATTAATTACAAATTTAATTTAATTTAATTCCTGTTTATATAAACATTTGCGATTTCCATTTTTGGTGCAGAAGTCATCAATTCCACCACCGTCATCAAGTAGCAACTACCATCCCCAGCGTCACCGTTCAGAACGGTTATCACCTGATAGATCTCGTTCTCCTCCAACCCAAACAGAACCTCCACCCCCACCTCCTCCTAAGAGAAAATCCGATCGAGAACGCGAACGTTCTCGTGAACGAGACTTTGACCACGATCACCGAGACAGAGATCGTGACATCCATGGCCACGAACGTCACCACCGCCGTCATCACCGCTCTGAATCCTCATCCAGAAAATCAACTGAACCACTCACCAAAACAACCACCTCTTCCATCGCAGCAGCAGCCGCAGCGGAACGGAAGCATAAAACGAGTGTGTTCTCGCGCATAAGCTTCTCTTCTGAAGAGGAAGTCTCTAAGAAGAGAAAGGTCTCCACCGCTCCTTCTTCCACTACAGTAACACCTTCCGCTGTAGCCACAGCAACTGCTAGTGCCTCCACCGCGTCTCTTAAGGCACCGATCTCGAATAGCTACTACGGAAGCAGCAGAAAGAGTAACAGCGTGGACTACGAATCTAGCGACGATGAACGACATTTCAAACGCAGGCCGTCCAGGTACGAGGCGTCTCCGCCGCATCCACCACCTGCCGATTATAGAGGAACAAGGGAGCGCAAGCACCGGTGAGAATTGAATTATGAAAGGAACGAAATTTCTCAAGAGTTGCTGTGCTCACGCGCTAGCGGCAGGAATGAGGATGATACCAAGGCGCATTGGATTACTGACACGGTAATCTTATCAGGGACCAACATCTGTGTAACACTTCATATATTCATTCTGACAAACATGAATAAATGCACTAAGTGATATACATTTTACTTTTACCAAAGAAGATGCCCTTCTCACCTAAATGAACTGCACTTTTTTCTTAAGCTTAGGGACCAAATCAAAAGTTATTGGATGGCATTTTTAAGCTATTATTATTCTGGTTTCATTCAGATCAATCAATATAACGTTTTGTTTCTGATTTAACCTTCTTTTCTAAGTTTGCAATCCTTCACTCAACGTATTTCCTTCCTTTTGGTTGTTTATCCTTTTCGTTATAATGATATTATACTTTTATTATCTTACTTTATATAAAGCTAAAACATTCTATAACTACCTAATATGATGTAATTTCTTATTGCCTATTTTACCCTTCTAATTAACTATTATTACAATATTTTTATACATAATAAAAAATATTAATAGAAGTTAGAGAAAGTTACATACCTAAAAATATTATATTATCAATGTAATTTTTTAAAAGAACTACAATTCATTTTCATATTTCTTTTATGATATTTCTTAATGTAGTTTTTAATTTATATTATCTTATTATATATTATATTATATTATATCTATACTATATATAAAGTATAAAATTGAAATAACTTCCTTCATGATGTAATTTTCATTTCCTATTTTGCCCTTCATATTATTTAATTTTTACAAAAAAATTATATAATCATAAGCAACCACCATCAATACGTTAAATTTCATGTAGTATCACACAATATTCATCGACAGACACGAAATGTCTGTACACACTGTACACACTAGTTAAAAATAAAGGGAAAACATAATCCTTGTTCAACTTTAAATCACTAACATGTGATTGAGTGTATAAAATAGAAGGTGAAACTACTTTATTTTTCTGATTGACTAAATTTAAAAAGGCTTGTAAGAGGTAGTTGAAAAACGTGGTTGAAAAAAAATCTAGCCACTAATACATTTCAAAACATACTCATCCAAAATTTTAAAACAAAAAATAAGAGATTTTGAATTATATCATTTGCGACATTGGCTAGTCGCTACCACCATCAGTGATGGCAATATGGGCATTATCTATGGTTTGGTCTGTATCACCTGCAAAAAATATGGACATGACATCATATTTTTGTCTATTAGTGTATATTGCCAGGCCCACTTTGCCCGTTTTATTTGCAGCATTTTTTGCGGGCTCCGCTAGCATCATGTAGCCCAAATTTGTAGGCCCAACTGCCAACTCCATTGAACAATTCACAGTTTCACACTTTCACCTCACCCCTCTCCCACTATTACACACACTCACCGTCACACACTCACACTTCCATTCAAAGTTTGAAGCTTCCCCATCACCACTCATCTCAATTCTCAACTCAACAAACCAATTTTTATAACAGTTATCACAGTGTCACTATTACAGTTTGAACTGCTAAAAAGGCACAACATAATAAACTAGTAAAAAGGCACAATATAACAAATTTTTATAGAAACAACAGTTATCAAATACTTAAAATTAATTCAAACTGTTATACTAACACTAAAAATGTTGTCAGCATGTTAGAACCTTAGATTTCACGATGTTAGTATTGAATTATTGATTCACAGGCCACAGTTCCCTTCTACTTACATTTTATTGAGCCAAAGTTTCTTTAGTGTAAACAGGGAAATGCCCGTGGGCCGCCTATATGTTCGTTTGCCTATTTTAAAATAGGCAAAACATATGATTTTGTCCATTAAGTTTTTGCGGGCATGCCCACGCCCGCATAAGTTTTGCGAACATAATACGGACGAAACGAGTCGGGTGGCTCATTTTGCCATTTCTGACTACCATCAACCCTCAAGTTGGATGGTGTAGAGAACACAAGCCCAACTTGGACACAAAGGCTTTGAAGGAAGCAGGGGGTAATGGTCTGGTAAATGCATCATCCAACTGGTTAGCAGAGGCAATGGGAAAGAGATGAAGCAATCCTTTCTAAATCTTCTCACGAATCACATGGCAATCAACCTCAATGTGATTGGATCTCTCATGGAAAACAGGATTGTGAGGCAAATAAATGGTTAATTTGTTATCACAGTAAACCGAGGCAGGATTGAGTAGAGGAATTTGCAGGTTTGCAAATAAGTAATCGAGTCATTGCAATTCACAAGCCAAACTGTCCAATGCTCTATACTCAGCCTCTAAAGATGACTTGTTAACTGTGTTCTGCTTCTTGGACTTCCAAGAGATGAGGGAAGATCCAAGAAAAATGCAAAAACCTAAAATGGATTTTCTAGTATCCAAACATCAAGCCCAGTCTCAATCAACAAAACCAACAAGTTTGAGTGTGAAAACAGAAGAGAAAAAAAGACCTTGGGCATAAGAAGATTTCAGATAGTGAAGGACTTTAAGAGTTGTCTTGTAGTGCGCATCTATAGGTTTACACATAAATAAACTCAGTTGTTGTACTACGTAAGCAATGTTAGGCTTAGAAATGGTAAGGTAGAGTAGTCTTCCAACAAGCCTTCTATAACGTAGACATCAGAGAAGGGAGTGCATTGCTCAATCTGCAACTTGAGAGAAAGATCAAGGAGAATATGAGAAGGCTTAGCAGCCAAGGATCCTAAATCTTCAAGGAGAGACAATGCATACTTTCTCTGATTCAAGTGTATGTCATCCTTAGTTCTAGCAATTTCTAGGCCTAAGAAAAATCTTAGAGTACCTAAGTCTTTGATTTTGAATGTGTGATCAAGAAATTGCTTGACATGAAGAATTTCATCAAGACTATCTCTAGTTAACACCATGCCATCCACATATATCAGTATGGCAGTAAAAGAATGAGGATTGGATTTAGTAAAGAGAGCTTGATATGCTTTGGAGTGGTCATAGCCCAAGGAAATCAAGGCATAGAATAAGGTGGTATGCCACTCTCTACTAGCATGCTTCAAACCATATAGGTACTTGTGCAACTTGCAACCATGATGTGGATCATCAAGAACAAGTCCAGGAGGAGGAGTCATGTAGATCTCTTCATACAAATCTCCATACAGAAATGCATTATTTACATCTAGTTGTTCCAAAAACCAACCCTTGATGGCTGCCTATGCTAAAACAGTTCTAACAGTGATAATTTTGACCACTTGGGAAAATGTATCAAAGAAATCCGCACATTCTAACTGAGTATAGCCCTTTGCAACCAACCTAGCCTTGTGTCTCTCAAGGGTGCCATCAACATGAATAGGGTTGGCAATGAACCGAACTAACTCAGTATTCGTTCGAAACTCGATTCGTTATTTAGCTCGATAAACTTGGTTCATGGAATTTTGAAGCAGGGGACTGGGAAGCCTATTAATGATGTGAACATTATGTTGTATAGAAAAGTTCCAAAGATTGGGGGTTAAAGAAGATTGGAAGAATATGGTTCTTGCAACATTGAGAATATGCTGATGTTTTCTTTCTACAACCCCATTCTGTTGAGGTGTATAGACACAAGACCTCTAATGAAGGATTCCTTTTGAAGAAAAGAAACCATTTACCAAGAACTCTACTTCATTATCACTCCTAATGGCTTTTAGTGTAGCATTAAACTGATTCTCAACTAGGGTGACAAAATTGATAATATGTTGTATGGTTTCACTCTTACTTTTTATCATGATTACCCAAGTGAATCTTGTGAAATCATCAACTAATGTGAGAAAGTAATTATGCCCAAAAATGGAAGCAGTGGAATAGGGACCTCATATATCAACATGCAACAATTGAAAACTTTTATTTGAATGAGTAGTACTATTACAAAAGGGTAATCTTTTCTGTTTGGAACTATGACATACATCACAAGGTATATTTTGTGTACTACAAACATGAATACAAGTAAATTGACTAGATAGAGTCTTCATATAAGAAGGTGATGCATGACCAAACCTTAGGTGCCAAAGATCAAAGGCACTGGTACAGATAGAATGAGAGATAAAGAGATAGAGACATGAGAATGCTTCTTGTGTAAGGGATTAAAACCATTGATGACAAACAAGCCTTGTTCTAAGCATGCTCTACCAATCACTTTCATGGTAGTGTTATGCATAATGACACAAGAATTAAGAGTGAAAATTATATGACAATTGTGTGACTTAACCAACTTAGCAACTGTCACTAGATTGACATGAAACTAAGGAACATATAACACATCAATTAGAGTGAGAGTCTGGGAAATGATGACTGCGCCACAGACAATTGTGGTAACTTTTTCTCCAGTAAGGTAATTGTTACAGGTGACATAAACCTTTGGTTGTTGAAACTATTCATATCACAAGCAATGTGATCAGTGGCTTCAGTACCTATCAACCAATCCACACACTTATTACATGTAGGTGAAGGCATAACAACATTTGTAGATGTTGTATGTTCAGTTTTGATAGAGTTCACCTTGCTAGTGTCAGCTCTATTCCTCTCAAGTAGATCCAGAATGGATCTAACTTGCTCATCAGTGACACCTTGGCTTCTATTCCCTTTGTCACCAACCAAATTCTCCTGGTTCTGATGGTGAATTCCATCCTGATCATATTCAATCTCCATAGGAAAGCTAGGAACATTGCTAGCAACATTGGCCACCTTGCCAGACTTATTGTAGTGATAACCAGGAGGATAGCCATGTTTCAGAAAACATGCGTCCATAGTGTGATTTGTCTTTTCACAATAAGTGTAGAATCTAGCACCATTTCCTCTACCATTATAAGACATTCTTCATTTTCCTCTGAAAGAATTATTTCCTCTCCCTCTATTACTATTGAGGCTTCTGAATTGTGAGCTTCCTTGAGATTGAATGGCTAAGGCCTTTAGGTCATGAAAAATTGGAACATTGAATTGCCTTTCTTGTTGAGTCAATATTGAGAACACGTTGCTAATTGAAGGGAGAGGTTATGTTAACATGATATAAGACCTAACTTATGAATATTGATAATTCAATCCCTTAAGAAACTGAATTACGTAGTCTTGGTCTCTATGCATCTTGACTAGATCAATTATGCCACAATCACAAGTAACAACACACTTGTGTCGTCCTATGGCTCATTAATTCTCATTTTCCTCCCAAAACACCTTTAATTGAGTGAAGTAATATGAAATGGATTGATTACCTTGATTCATTCTGTAAAACTCCTCTTGAAGCTTGCCTATACGAAAAACATCTTCCTGGGAGAACCTGTCATGAAGATCTTGTCAGGCTTCAATTGCATCATCAATCCAAAGGATGAATTTCACAATTTCATCTTCAATAGAATGTTGTAACCACGATAACACCATTGTGTTACACCTGATCCATTGTGCATTAAGAGGGTGAACTAGTGGTGGTTAAGGCAACGATTGATTTATGAGTCTCAACTTGTTCTTAGATTGCAAAGCTAATTTCATAGCTCGAGACCAAGAATGGTAGTTCTTACCATTTAGAAGAGGAGAAACTAGGATTAGAGCAGGACTTTCATTGGAGTGAAGAAAATAGGGATTAGAAGGATTGACATTGTAATCCTCGAAGCTCTGATTCGCCATTTCAAGAATCAATTGAAGAAATCGAAGAAATGCGGAATTGAATTGAAGAATTTGGAGAATTGAAGAAATTGAAGAATCGAAAAAATAAGAGAAGAAAAAGAAATCACAAACGAGATTTGCAGAGAATCTACAAAAATGTAGACGAATTAGAGCAAAATTTGCTATGATACCATCTTACAATCTAAAGAGAAAGAGAGAATGTGGAATTGATTCTCCATTGAATGAGAATGAAAAGTATGTCTATAAAGATACACAAACCTACTATGTATAGTAGGTAGTTAAGGCAATTAAATAACTTTCATCCAAAAAAGGAAATAATAAACTAAAAATATTCAATGGAAGGAATAAACTCGAATTATCCAAAACAGCAGACCAGTCTTACACTCATTATCACAATCAACTTTCATCAGCTAAATCGTAATTTGTGACGAGAACAACAACTACCATCCTTGTTGTTGCTAACACCACCATATGTGACCACAACATCAGTCATAACGACCTTGATAATGTCACCTCGAAAATTATCATTGCCTATTTACTACTCTTACGCCACTTCCTTAACTACTTTAGCACCCTACCTTAACTTACACGAAGTTGTTTATTTCGAAGGGAAATATTGGAATTTAATAAAAATTGTTTATATTGCCTAAGGAAATTAAGAGGATTTGCAAGAATAAATGCTATTTGTCCAAAGGAAGTAAGTATTTATATTATTGCAACACATCGTGTTTATGACATTTCTTGGGGTTACACGATGGTAGATCATTCACTTGGATTAATTGGATTATTCCTTTCTACTTTGCTTAAATAATACCATACTCTAATTGATTCCTCGAATATCCGAAGTTACAAACAATGATAATTTAAACTTGGAGGAATGATATATAACAAGTGAGCACATAAAATCACCTAGGAAATTAATTGTAACTGTAAAAAATAGAAGCCATAAGAAAGGAAGATGGAATGAATCATGAGTGAGAGAGAAGAGAAGAAGAGTAAAGTAAAGAAATGAAATATACTTTATTAATGAAATGTTAAAATGAAATATTAGATAAGATGATTATATATAGGTGTTGAAACTGAACCATAGTACTTAAACTGATTCAGTTTTATCCTAACAACTTTATAACTAATCATTCAACCGTAACAACAATATTATTCTATTATATCCCATTGAAGTTGAGAGTGCATAGACTAATCAGCATCCTGTATGATGATCTTGGACCCTGAGTTGATTTCTAAAAGTGATGAACTGATTGTTAGGAAGTGGTTTAGTCAAAACAACAGTAGTCTGAAATTCAGATGGTATGTGCTTCACAATAAGTGTCTTGTTTTGGATTTTCCCCCTTACAAAATATAAATCCAGCTCTATGTGTTTAGTTATGCTATGTAGAACAGGGTTGTGAGATATAGCCACTGTACTTAGATAGTCACAGAGTATATAAGGAGTGTTGAAGGGAACTTTGATTTCTTTAAGAAGTGATTCTATCTATATTAACTCTTGAGAAACCAAAGTAAGACTCCTATATTCAGCTTCAGTGCTTGATCTTGAAATAGTGTTCTGCTTTTTGGACCACCATGTAACAAGATTAGGACCAAGATATAAGCATGCACCAGATGTAGATTTTCTATCACGAATATCATAGGCCCAATCTGCATCACAGTATGCAACTAGAGAGAGAGCTGAGTTGTGAGTGGTTGTAATGATTGTTAGTCCCTTAGACTTTGTGCCTTGAAGGTGCCTTAGTATTCGTTTCACTAATGTCCAGTGAGAGTTTAAAGGTTTGTCTAAGAATTGACACACCTTATTGACACTGTAAGTAATATTTGGTCTAGTAATAGTAGCATATTGCAATGCTCCCACTATGGACCTATAAAATGTAGGATCTTCAAAGTAATCAGTACCATGCTTAGTTAACTTGCAATTACTAGCCATTGGTGTATTGATGGCTTTAGTAGAGGAAAGATTGGCTCTGTCAAGTAAGTCTCTAATGTACTTAGACTGAGATAAAAATAGAGAACCATCTTTCCTATGTTTGACCTCAATGCCCAAAAAATAATCCAGAGGACCTAATTGTTTGAAGGCAAATGTGCTACTAAGATCATTAATGACTTGTTGAACATGATGAGTTGATGACCTTGTGACAATTATATCATCCACATATACCAAAACAAAAAGCTGATGTTTCTCATAGGTTTGAAAGAAGAGAGAGTTATCACACTTGCTGACTTGAAAACCAAGTTTGATGAGAGAGCCTTTCAATCTTTCAAACCATTTCCTAGGAGCTTGTTTGAAACCATAGATAACTTTATTTAATATGCACACTAGAGTCTTGTCACTGCTTCGGAATCCAATAGGTTGAGTCATATATACCTCTTCATTTAAGAAACCATTGAGAAAGTCATTGTTAACATCTAGTTGCTCAATTGTCCAATGACGTGTAACAGCCAAGGTCAACAAGATTCTAATGTGACAGGTTTAACAATAGGAGAAAAGGTCTCATTATAATCAATCCCTTGTTTTTGATGAAAGCCATTTGCCATCAATCTAGCCTTGTACTTATTGATATATCCATATGGATTTTCTTTTATCTGAAAGACCCATTTGCACCCAATGACATGTTTGAGAGGAGGAAGGGGAACCAATGTCCAAGTTTTGAGAGCCATGAGAGCATCATATTCAACTTGCATTGCCTTCTACTAGAGAGGTTCAGTGATAACAACTTTAACACTAGTAGGTTCATATTGAGCAAGTTGAACACTTGGAAATTTTGGTCTATAGATACCAAATTTAGATCTGGTTTGCATAGGATGAGTAGAAAGTGTAGGAGCAACCTCAAAATCAAAGAAAGATGAAGGAACATAGGGTGAATGAGCTGATGCATGTATATCAGGAGATGAGGATATGGTAATAGGTATTTAATGGGAAGATGCTTGTGTAGTAGAAGGCTGATTTGGTGACACAAGATCAGGAACACAGTAAGGAGTAGAATGAGGAATAGGAGAAGAAGCAGATATAGTGGAGTAAAAAGGAGAATTATGACAGATGACATATGAAGTAGAGATGTCAATGTGTTGAGGTGTAGAATCTGGAATGTGAGAGGGATTGGCAAAGGGAAATTTAGACTCATTGAAAATCACATCCTTTGATATATAAATTTTTCCATCTTTGGAAAGACACTTGTACCCTTTGTGATTTAGGGAATAGCCAAGAAAAGTGCACTCAAAGCTCCTAGGATCAAGTTTATGCTTGTTGAATGGTCTAAGCAAAGGGAAACAAACACACCCGAATACTTTGAGAAAATTGTAATCAGGTGAGTGACTAAATAGAAGTTGATAGAGAGAGTTATTTTGAAGAGTAATGGTAGGAAGTTTGTTTATGAGAAATACTGTAGTTATAAAGGCATGATCCCAATAAATCATAGGTAATTGGGCATGAGAGAGCAAGACTAAACCAGTTTCAACTATATGCCTATGTTTTTCTCAACAATACCATGTTGATGATGTGTGTGAGGACAAGAGATCATATGCATAATCCCAACAGTTTTAAGAAAAGCACTAAATGACCTAAACTCCCCACCATAATTGCTTTGAACACTTTTAATAGTGGTTTTGAACTAAGTATGAACAAATTTCAGAAAATACTGAAACATTAATAGTGTTTTAGATTTCTGTTTTAACAAGAATATCCATGTGTGCTTAGCGTAAGCATCCACAATGGAAAAATAATATCTAAACCCTGTGATAGAATACACAGGTGCAGAACCCCAAAGATCAACATAGACTAATTCAAAGCAAGCATTGTAAACAATTGTAGATCTAGGAGCATGAATTCTATGAGCTTTACCAACACAACATGAATTGTAGAATTCAGAACCAGTTTTATTAACAGAAGAAATCTTACACAGTTTGAAGACATCCTTTACAACTGTGAAGTGAGGATGACCTAACCTATAATGTCATAAGGAATGTAAACTAGTTTTATTACAATAATTGGAGATAGTCAAACCAGTACAATCCGTAGTATGAGTAAAAGTAGATGGCAGATAACTAGTGGAGTTGGCAAGAAGACCTTGGAAGGCATAGAGACCCTCCTTAGTAAGAAAACCTTGAAGAAGAAGTTCATTAGTAACCTGTGATTTGACAAAACAAGTATTAGGATAAAATTCAAAATAACATGAATTGTCTTTTGTGAATTAGGATACACTTAAGAGGTTTTTGGTAATTGAAGGAACATAAAGCAAGTTATTAAGAGATAACGACACATTAGAATTTAGAGAAGAAGTGAAATGAGAATTTCCAATGGATTTAATAGAAATACCACTACCATTACCCATGTAGATTTGTTCATGACCAAAGGTCTCAATAGGTTCATGAACAAGTGATGCATCAGTTGTGAGATGATTAGTAGCTCTAGAGTCTGGATACCATGTTATCGGTTTGGAGTTACGTGATGGAGGTGGAGAAGCTTGTTCTCTATTGGCAACATGAGTTGACATAGGATGGTGATGATAGTTTGAGTGTTGATTGTGAGTTGGTCCAGGCCCAAGTAGAAAGTTCCTTGCATAAGAGGGTCCATACTGTCCACCATTTCCTGAATAAAAATCAAGAGGATAATCCGGATAGAAATGGATCGGGTACCTGGATGGTCCATGTGTGTTCTGAAATGAGTGAAATGAGGGATGACGTATCTCATATCCAAATGTCATGTGGTGCACGTGTTGGCCAGCTGGAGTGGCGTAAGATAGCGTCCCTCCAAAATTAGGCGGCGCATAATAGCAAGTTGCAACATCATGACCATGACGATTACAATAGACACAGAACAGAGGAGCACCACCACGATAACCACCACGACCTCCATAGCCACCGCGACAACCTCTCCCTCCACGAAAGCTGCTGAAATTACCATAACCACCCGTATTTGGATGTTGCGATTCAGATTTAGGAGAGTAAGTCAATGGATGAGGCATTGGAGATCTTAAATTTGATGAAACTGGAGTAGAAGAGATCGGTGAATCAGAGGCAACATTCACTAAAAGAGCATATGAGATAGCTTTCGTTTTGTTCTTTTCAAGTCTTGATTCAAAAGTCAATAGGAAAGATTCTAGGTTATAAACTGTTGGTAAATCCATTTTACTTTCAATTGAAGTTATCACCGATTGATATTCTTCATTTAATCCATCAAGTATGTAATCAATATGTTTAGATGAAGAAATCGGAATTCCGATGAAGATTAGAGCATCAACTAATCTTTTAATTTTTGTGAAGTAATCTGAAATAGAACACGAACCTTGTGATATAGAACGGATTTGAGAACACAATTGTCGACTCCGAGATTTTGTTTGAGAGTTGTAGAATGCATCTAACTCCTCCCACAGTTGCCAGGAGTGAACGCATCCTACAACTCGTGGTTGAAGGCTTTCGGAAAGCGAGTTGAGAATCCACGAGAAAATCGTTTGATCAACTTTCTCCCATCGTAGATATACGGGATTTACGCGATTGATGAGTTTGTCATCATCATTAAGAAATCGATGTGGAATTTCCGTTCCCAAAACGTATTGATTAGCTCGATTAGAGGTTAATGTGGCAAGCATGAAGTGTCTCCATACCAGATAATTTTTCTCAGTGACCTTCATCGAAGGTAGAGGAAGGATCAACGGTGAAGACATCGCTTGAAGCAGTGAGGCAGCAGAAGGTGAAATCGGAGGAGAAGTCCCAGTGTTCGTGGTTTGGTGTTGGTAGCCAAGGCGTGATACCATATAAAAGAGAAAATTCGGAGGAAAGGAAGATGGAATGAATCGTGAGTGAGAGAGAAGAGAAGAAGAGTAAAGTAAAGAAATGAATTGTACTTTATTAATGAAATGTTAAAATGAAATATGTACAGAAAATGATTATATATGTGTGCTGAAATTGAACCATAGCACTTAAACTGATTCAGTTCTATCCTAACAACTTTATAACTAATCATTCAACCATAACAACAATATTATTCTATTATTAACTAACGAGTCTATTTAAACTAGTAATTTTAAAGCTAACTAAGCACATTCAAGTGAAGGTATAGGGCAAACCACACAAATATAGTTATACACGATCAAATGGTATAGTTATAACTCAATCTTATCAATGCATATATAACCTACAGCCAAGCTAAACTCTAACCAGTGGAAAGCAATCAAGACTCAAGAGCTTGTGAATTGTTCTCACGTAATTTTTGGGGCAAGTAAGACCAATTTCTGTCTATGCAAAAATATGTTAAAAACACACTCCACCTATCATGATATTGATAAGGGATAATTAAATCAAAGTTGTTATGCATGAACATTCCAGAAGAGGTTAGAAAAACAACTTCATCTTAAGACTTTCTTACTCACGACCGTTCTCATGATTATATTATCATAAAGAACATATTCATTCCTTCCCAATTGACAATCTTTCATATCGAGCTATCTTCCTCATTAAAACATTGTATTAGTTAGATGGGATAGACCTGACAAGATGACTTACTATGATTATAACATCTATTAGGGAATATATCATGTCCAACCCCTCTATAAATGAGTTAGGATGGAGAGGCAAATTATCACTTTTGCACTTATACTTATAGGTAAAATGTTGTCTCATTATATCTTAAGGATAAAAATGTCAAATCATATTATATTTTTCCTCTTGTTTTGGGGTACTTATTTCTCCATTAATGAATAAGATTCTAACTCTCTATAAATACAAGAGACCCCTCATAGGGTTAGTTTGGGAGTTGGATTTTGGAAGGAAAATTGAAGGCTTGAGAGCCATGTAAAATGTTGGAATTTCTGACAATTTATGGGTCACAAATATAATTCTATAATTGTGTTATGGCCATTATGTAATTAGCCTAAATATAAAATGATCTTAAGTAATTAATTTGGTGGCTAAGGGCATATGTGTCATGAAATAATAATAAGTGTAGATACCTTCAGGCAATTTCTGATTTGATGAAGGCTTATAAGGCATAAGGATAAGCCTCCTCCAACTAACCTCAACACAATACACTTTCAAGAAACTAAGGTAATCTCTCATTCCCCTCTAGAGAGAACTAAAGGAAAACCGTAAGGCGCTCTATCATCTGGAAGATCATCTCACCCTCATACCTTCGAGATTCAGGAAATGGCTCAACAAGGTATGTTCTTCATCTTCACCATGAACTCATTTGGGGTTTCTTCGGTCTGGATCATGGATGTTCCATTTGGGTGTATGTATGGGCATACACATTCAGTTGTGGGAACAAAACCATGGTCATAAGGACTTCCGTGTTTACTCTATGGATTACGGATGGAGAGTAATTTCTCCAACATAAAATACTTGTGAGATGACTCTCAATCCTTCCATTTCCCTTCCTTCCTCTCCAAACTCCAACTTCCAAACAAACTTATAAGGAAGTTTACACTTAATGCTCCCAATTATACTTCTACATTTTTACATTCCTTCCACATATCTTCACTTATACTGATTCGAGCACCAAAGTGCATTTAAAAATACTCACCCAGATAATTCCAATTTAACTCTCACTCAAATCCAACTCTCAAAACTACCTTCCAGCCTAACCTCTACCACACCAAAGAATGGTATCAAACTCAAACAAAATTATTTATATGGAGAAAATATAGGGTTAAAAAGAGGAAAATTAAGCATCATAAGCTGCAATAACTTAGGGTGTTTGTTTTAAGACAAAGGACGTAATTGTAATAGTGTAATTAGTTACTAATAGAATTGTGGAGGAAGGTTAGTTAGGGAAATTAGTTATATAAATAACTTGTAAAATAAGTTACCTAGTTTAATATATACTCTTCTTCTTGTAATTATTACATAATTCAATAAGAAAAATCATATTTTATTCTTCTTTTCATTTGAATCTCTACCTTTATTCACTTGCGATTTACTAGAATTCCTAACTTCTACAAACACCCATATTATTTTAGAAGAAAATATATTACAGTGAAATGATATAAATTTTGTGGGGATGTTGAAGGTACAAACCCTAAACCCAAAAAAGGTGAAAATTAAAAGATAAAATAACTTACAATTTGTGTCAAAACAAAATAAGTTACACTGAAATTGATATAAATCTTTAAAGGGTCATTTTAAGATTGTACCAAGTACAAACAACCCATCCTTACTTTAGTCCCTCATGCAAACTCAATAATAATAAAATCAATGTTATTATTTAGAATTTGCACATTTTAAAACATGTAAATATATATTTTCATAAATTTATATCTTCCCGTCATTATTTTTTTGGAAATCAACCGTGTCTGCTACAATTGATAAATAGTTTGAAAATTAGTTAACCTATGTAATAAGTTACTCATATTAAATTGGATGAAAAAAAAACAATAAAATTTAAAAGATTATTACTAAAGCTTTTTCATCTATATGTCACGAAATATATTAAAAATTATCTAGACAAAAAATATTAGTTTGCACGGAGAAAATCCCCTTTTAACTTGGAAGTGAAAAAAAATACTTTTGTAGCACACCAAACATGTCACACATTTTAAAAACTAAGAACTTTTCTACCACCTTTGAAAAAAAGGGACTTCAAAACCAAATATAGAAGTTGTAAAATACCTATTTGCAAAATTGAAAGATGATGTTTTTTATGAAATTCCCAAATTATTATTATTTTTATTAACGTACGGCTTAGATTCACTTATCTAAACGTAATCCCTCAATTCTTCAAACTTAAAAGAAGCTCCTTCAAACCCTAACTTCCACTCACTACCACTTCACTTTCTCGCCGTTCTCGTCACCATGGGTAGAATCTCTCTCCGTCAAACCCTAACTTTCCATAAACCATTGATGAATCAACCTTTGCTTTCTCTTGTTTCGTTTTGGTTGATTATTCAGTTTACTTTTTTTTGTGCTTAATTTTGTACTGTATTTCACTGTCATTATCGTTTTCTTTGATTTCACTATCTTTATATTTCACTAATTTGAGTTCTGTAGAGTTATGAAGCGTTCGTGTTTATCTGTGTAATGTGTAGTGATGTGTTGTCACTTTTTGCTTGGAAGAGGTTTGAGAAGATATTTATAACTGTTTTTGTCCGAAAAATAGGAGAAATTGATGATGAAATGTGTGATTCTTGATGATGTTTATTTTGTTAATCAATAAATGACTACAAGTATGCTTTTGGAACATTGGTGTGTTGTTACTGATTCGTACTTAGTTTTTGAAAGTTTTATGATGTTTTTCTTCATTTCAATTGGGATTGATGTTGTTTATAGCCGTTTGAGTAAAATCATGTGGCAGATGTGTTGGAAAATGGAGAAATATACGAAGAAATGTGTGATTCTTATTGATATTGATTTTGTGTGGGAATATGTCAGAAACAATGAGGTTTATAACTGTTTGAGTGTAAGCATGAGGTAGTTGTATTTGAGCAGGAGAATATGATGATGAAATGTGATTATGGTTTATATGTTGATTCGGTGTGTGTGGCTGTAGGTGCCTACAAGTATATCTCGGAGCTCTGGCGCAAGAAGCAGTCTGATGTTATGAGATTCTTGCAGCGGGTGAGGTGCTGGGAGTATCGTCAGCAACCTTCCATTGTCCGCCTCACAAGACCTACTCGTCCTGACAAGGCTCGCCGCTTGGGATATAAAGCTAAGCAGGTGAAGAATTTTTTTTTGCTTCATATGACTTTGTTTTTTATGTTTGATGCAATCAGAACTAATATGAAAAAAATCATGTGAATAATTTATGATTGAGTGAGCTAATTTCTATAAAATGCTGGTTTAAGTGGTGCCTTGATGCATACATGCATTTTCTTTTATGAAATTGCTTATGTACAATGATTGGTTACTTCATGAGACCAGCTATAGCAAAAAGAACAGTCGATCATCTGACATAGCAAATTTTCTTCCGTACAAAATTTGCTTGTCTTTATCCGACACATTTTGTCTTTATATTGTACATTGCTTTTCTCGACTTGCTGATCCATTTTGTTTACTTTGTTATGATTCTAATCCTGTTTTTTACTGTAACAATCCAGGGTTATGTGGTTTACCGTGTTCGTGTTCGTCGAGGTGGTCGCAAGAGACCAGTTCCCAAGGGTATCGTATACGGGAAACCAACAAATCAAGGTGTTACTCAGCTGAAATTTCAGCGTTCCAAGAGGTCTGTTGCCGAGGAGCGAGCTGGCAGGAAGCTGGGTGGCCTCAGGGTTCTCAATTCTTACTGGGTGAACGAGGTGTGTTTGTTATATCAAATTATTGTTGGAACTGAAATCTGATTTTGAATCCAAGCTGGTTGGTTTATAACAGTTTAACTTCCTTGCCATGTGTTACAGGACTCAACTTACAAATATTTCGAGATCATCCTTGTGGATGTTGCCCACAGTGCTATCAGAAATGATCCAAGGATCAATTGGCTTGTCAACCCAGTACACAAACATCGGGAGCTACGTGGCCTCACTTCTGCTGGGAAAAGTAATAGGGGTTTACGCGGCAAAGGTCATCGCCACCACAAAGCACGTCCATCCCGCAGGGCTACCTGGAAGAGAAACAACACCCTTTCCCTTCGTCGTTACCGCTGATTTTGCTGCTATGTTATTCTGCATTGCCTCATTTTCTGATTACTGTTTAAATTTTGAGCGAACTAGATCTTTTTGGTTGAATTATTTGTTAGTGGTAGAATATTAGATTTTATGCAAGCTTTTTTGGTTTAATGCCAGAACTCTTACTTCATCATATTGTGTAGTATCATTGCAGACAACAGGATTTATGATAGAAAATTTTGGAGCAGTTCGATCTATGCGACTAACCTCAAAATTATTTAACAAATGTTTGCTAAGAGCATCCACAATGGTGCAATCCATTTTTCATTCTTAAATTGTCTCGCTAATTATTTTATATTTGTTTACACTTGCTAACAACTTAAGCAATTCAAACTAAAATCACATTTAATGGTGCAATTCTATTTTGTTCTTAAATGAACCCACAAATATACTCATTATATTTGTCCTCTCTTATAAACTTTTTCCCCTGTTTTTTTAATGTTGACTCACAACTTTAAGAATGTTGTTTATTTAGCTTGATTTTTTTGTTACGATTGTGGGTGCTCTAATGCATAAAAACCGTACCGTACTGGCCGGTTCAACCGGAAAACTAGTGAACCGGACCCCTAACCGGTACAATATAGGTGTTGAACCGGTCAAGTATCAAAACCGGTCAAAAACTGGTGAACCGACTGGTATTTTACTAAACCGGTCGGTTTATACACATATATATTTTTTTTAAAAAACTTAAAAACTCATTACAAGGTGACTCGTCTTTTCAACTCATCTTTAATAAGGCACGTGCTTCCAAAGCATACTTAGATTACACCTTTTGGTTCTCGTGTGTAATCTCACTGACATTTGTGTAATCTTGGTATTGTCTGAAGATAGAATTTGGTATAAAAATATAATATTCATATAAGATAACTTTGACTCCTTGATGTTAAATGTTAAAACTCCAAATTTATTTGTTTTATAGAGTGAGTTGTGAAGTTATGTCATTTATTTATTTTTTTGGTTGTTAAGTGATATTTTTGGGTTGATATATGTTTTTTAATTTGGACTTTGAATTTGTTAAAGACTTAACGTTGTTTATTTATGTGAATTTTGAGTAGATTATAAATATGAATTATAAATATAAGTAAGTATGTCCGGTTTAACCGGCATGTGGTTTAGTTACTGAACTACTGGTTGAACCATTGTATCACTATATCAGTACCTGACCGGTTTGATAATCGGTACGGTTTTAACAACACTGAAAGAAAATATAGCCCTTTTTTCTTTTTTCAAAAACAAAAAAGTTAATCCCAGTGAATTTTTACTACATAAGGTTTTATAGTTAAAACTTGCTTCAGGCTTAAGATAACAAATGAATGTTTTAGAAGTAATGTTATATCTTCTAGTTAATCCTTCTACTTATAAGAAATGAAAGTGTATTACTTGTAAATTAATCATACATAAAGAAAGTATTAATTTGTGATGTTATTTTTTTATTGATAAGATGATTTAGTAGATGAATATATCATTTTTGTTAAAATCTAAGTCAATTATTCACCTGAATCTTATTTACAACATGAAATTATCGGACATTATTTTTAATCAATTGAATTTCATTTCTCACCCTAATTCCCTAAATAACCGTTATATGAGTTACCCAAAAATCATTGTTACAGAGCTAGTTCGAGGGTGGCAATTAAATTAATTATTTTTTGGAAGTTAATGGTTTGAATGAAAGTGCCTAATACAATTATAGTTGGTAATTATGGATCAAATTAGTAGAAGTATTTGTTAATCTCTCCTCTTACTTGATGGGTAGCTTCCATGACATTGGAGGAGTTATAACTTCTCTTAAACTCTTATATAAATAAGGGAACGTATGAATTAGAAAAGTCATGCCATCATTTCTTATCTCACGAGTAGAGACACAAAGTGAGAATTAGAGAAACATTAGTGGCAGAGTAAGAAATATGTGATGCTATATAGAGAATGAAGGAAATTAAGTTTCTAATCATCAAATAACACATAAAGGAATGCAGGGAAGTGAAAATAAAGACAATCAGAAACTACACCAGAAATAATGGAAATTGAAATAAAACCAAATATTCCTTAATCTATTCATTATTTTATCACATGTGAATGTCGTAATATTAAGAAATTAGAGTAAGAAATATGTGATGCTATATAGAGAATGAAGGAAATTAAGTTTCTAATCATCAAATAACACATAAAGGAATGCAGGGAAGTGAAAATAAAGACAATCAGAAACTACACCAGAAATAATGGAAATTGAAATAAAACCAAATATTCCTTAATCTATTCATTATTTTATCACATGTGAATGTCGTAATATTAAGAAATTAGAGTAAGAAATATGTGATGCTATATAGAGAATGAAGGAAATTAAGTTTCTAATCATCAAATAACACATAAAGGAATGCAGGGAAGTGAAAACAAAGACAATCAGAAACTACACCAGAAATAATGAAAATTGAAATAAAACCAAATATTCCTTAATCTATTCATTATTTTATCACATGTGAATGTCGTAATATTAAGGTCTCAATTAAAGAGTTCTTATGAACTATTAAAAACTCATAAATGTTTTTAAAAGACTATCAGCGAAAACAACATTCTCTCAATATTTTGTATCGTTTTTCCAATTTACTTACTCACATATGTTTTTCGATTAAATATTAGAAGAATTTAATATTTATTTATTTTTAGTGTACATATTTATATATAATCAGTGATGATTAAACATGAATGGTAGATAATCTAATAATATTATATGAAACTCATACATTGGCATATACATTTCTTTCTCATATTAAAATATAAAATAAAATATTATATATACATAGTATTTTGAGGGCTTTATTTTTACTAAAAAAAATTAGTATATGGTCTTTTATGTTAATTAACCATGTCCTCCAGCCAAGTAAGTTTATTTGAGACAAATTTGAAGGTGAGAGTGACTTGTAGCTTATAGTTGTTGTTTTTTTTTTTTTTTTAATTTTGAAGATATGTGAAAGTCTGCAAGCGTGTAACTCATTAATCTAAAGTTGTTCGATAAATTAATTAAAATTAAAACTATATTGATTATTTATTTAGTTATGTAATATTTTAAATAATTATTAGTTTTAGTAAATAAAATTAAAATTTTCAATCATTTATTTTAATATTTTATTTATAATTGAGTATGTAATATTTTATTAATTTGGAGATGAGGTGAGACAACAAAAGTAATAAATTTTTTAATCGGAAAACTAATGTAATTTTTTGAAAATTTGAAGGATAGAATTGATAAAGAAATTATTGAAAGTTGCTCTTACTTTTTAAAAATTACTTCAATTAGTTTTCAAATGCTACATGCTTCTTTTTTAAAAGTTACCTTCAATTTTTTTTTACAAAAAATATTGACTAAATCAAGTTATAAACTACATACAAATGATGAAGCTGGCGGTGTCCAACAATACCAATATTATTGTGTGGGGCATGTTAGAAGTGTTCGATGTGACATAATTAGGGGTGGCAAAATTATTCATAATCCAAAATTCATCCAAATCCATCCAAATTAAATCCATTCAAATCCACCCGTTACAACTAATGAATTTAAATGGATATAATCCAATGGATGGTGTTGATTTTGGATGGATTCAAATTCATCCATTATATCCAATGGATATCCATGGTTATATCCATTTGGATGGATAACCAATCCAACCAAAAAAATAAAAATAAAAACAATTTTTTTTCTCAATTAATTCAATATTAATATAAAAAATCTCTCACCTTTCTAAGCACAATGCCACACACATTACAAAAGTTGAAAATTGCAATTGTGATTTTAAAAAATGCTTATAAAAAAAGTATAAACGATTCCGGCTTTAATGCTTTACCCCAACATCTTAATGCAAAGTATAAATATATCATTTTGGTTATTGACTAATGTGATAATATAACAACAAAATTACATATTTCAGGATGATGAGTTGTTGCATACAACTTATGGAAGTCCCAATTATTAGGGGTGTAACTAGTTATGGTTTAAACCGTAAAACTGATGAAACCGAATCGAACCATAAAATACAGTTCGGTTCGGTTCAGTTTTTTTTTATTTTGAACCATTTAAGTTCGGCTCGGTTCTTGGTTTTGTAAATTTTGGAACCGTTAGAACCGAACCGAACCGCGAACCGCATATTAAAAAATAATTTTATTTTATATTTGGATGATTAAGCTTTAAAGTTAGGAGATAAAATATGATTAAGAATTTAAGATTATTAGTAAAATAGTCTATAAATAAGAGGCAAATAGAAAAAATAAATTAGTAACCAAACCTAAATATCTATTATCTCTATTATTCATTGAGAAAATAGAAAGAAAACTAAAAAAACTAGTATAAATTTTGTCACTATTCAGAGATGAAATTAATCAAATAAAGAAAATAAAGAAAGAACTCAAGGATATTACTAATGATGTGGAGTATTAGGTGTTATTGTTGGACTAAAATATTGGTACCAAGTTTGTCATTCTTAAATTTTGTTGAACATTGTAGAAGGTTTTGTGGATTAAAATTTCAAGTTTGTAGTGCGTTGAGATGTTGAATTATTATTGTTTTACTAAATAGAGTATTAAATATTTTATTATTGACGTGTTTAGTATTCATTTAGTTGACTTTATACTTTGCAAATTATGTTCAACTATTTCTTAAATGATTTTCTTTAAATAAGTCGAAAAACTGCGGAACCGAAGCACTAATGAGCGGTTCGATTCCTAAATAAAATTTGTGGTTAATCGAACCGAACCATATTTTTATGTTCTGTTCGGTGATTAAATTGCATCAAAAACCGAACTGGACTTTTACACCCCTACCAATTATGTTGCACAAGATATTCTTACTACTAAAATTGCTTATCAAAAAACATATTTTAAAAGTGTTTGTTAAGAAAAATATTTTTTAGAATTGATATTTAAAAATGCTTTATCAAATAATATTATTTAAAAGAATTTTTTTCTTTAAATTGCTTTATTAAAATGTTTTGTTCAAATTAAAAAAAAAAGTGGGTTGAATATCCATCCATCTAATCCATCAAAATGGATACATGGATAGAATGAATGGATTAGAATCAATTAGATATGGATGAATTTGATAATTTAAAAATGTGATGTAATGCATTTATATGGATTGATGGATAGTTTTCTATCCATCCATTAGGATCCATATCCAAATCCATCCAAAACCATCCAAAACCATCCAATTGCCACCCCTAGACATAATTATTGAGTGAGGCATGATAAAAGATTTGGGAGAGTTTGGCTAAAATGGTAATTTGAGGAATTACGGTGAATTTTAATTTTTGTAGTATTTACACTTTTATGAGTAAAATAGAATCCCTTTATAACTTGACATCAGAAAAAGATTTTTAATCAATAAATGTCTAGAATAGGCCATGTAGTAGTGACAGTGAAATTTGGGGTGAATATATTTTTACTCTAAACTCTCTTTCCACACCCCTTTTAACAAATCATTTTTTTTTAACTTTAGTAAAAATGGTAATCATATGTAGGAATTTCTTACTAGTGGATTATTTTATCTCAAAAGTGAAGATGATGGGGCAAACATAACTAAGTTGAACTCACCCTCTATTGTGGATTATTTTATAGTATGTTGTTTTATAAAATTGTGATGGTCAATGTATAATGTGAATAGATATTTAGGGCTATAGAACTTTACTCACTCTCCCATAAAGGACCAATTATTGTAATCAAATCCTCAAATTAATCGTAAAAAATATTTGTTGAGATTGTTAATCTTGTAGCATGTAATAATGTATCCCAATTTAGAATTTCACAAGTTGATAAGGTGTGGTAATATGGTTTTCTACTATAACAAAGCCCTCTTGTTATACAATTTCACTTGGGCGTTGAAGTATTATAATAGATACATAACCAACAAAGTTTTGATCTAGTGATATAAAGTCTTACTAGATCTCATAATAAAATTAAATGATCGACTCATGTAAATGATACTTGTTGAAAGATAAGATATCATTAGTATGTAGAACCAAAAAATTATATGAAATATACATCTCAACGTATGAAAGACACAGCCAAATTAAGAAGTTACAAACAACATGTAAGATACGGACTCAAATCAAATCATGTGGGATTGAATTATGTTATAGATTATATTATATATCTATGTATTGATAGTGTAAATATTTATACATGCTTATTTACTTATTGTATAATTTATCATTCATTTTGACTATTTTTTTCTGAAGAATTAATTATGATTAAATATGAATAATATAATATTAGTGTATAAAACTCATATATTATCAGTACATATATTTTTTTTCTAAATTATAATATAACTGACTTTATGCATAGAGGCAAAACAATTAGTATAGAGATTATATTAATGTTGCAATATACAATATATTTCATAGTCTAATATTGCACATTCAATATCTTGGGGGGAGCAAAATTCAATAGGAGGGGATGCTTCCCCATCCACGACATTGTACATTTATGATAAACATAAAATTAAAAGAGTATCATCCGATCCATAGATTTAGATCTACCCTTTTTCAATGTGAGTTACATCTATTGCTAAAGTTTTTACCCCTTCTTGTAGCATTTATTTCTAATATTATTAATATGAATTTAATATGTATATACTCTAACTATTTTTTATACTATCACGAAATTAGTCATTATTCATTCATAATGTACATTAGCTCTTAAAAAAAAGTAATATAAAATAATTGAGGATGATACATTAATAATGTAAAAAATTACACTAATAATACATAGTTTTAAACTCTACTAATATTATACCAGTTATCATACTGGTAGATTTTGGTAAATTGAATACTCATTAAGTTACATATTTTATAATAAATATAAATATTATTATTTGTAACATATAAATGAATTAGTGAAATAATTGAAAGTTTGAATCCTTCATTTTATTGTCAATTAAAGAAAATGAAATTTTTATGTGTGAATTGGTTTTGACTAGTTTGATCGATTCTGACCAAATTTTTTGTTTTAACCAGTTTAATTACATATTTAATATAATTTACATATTGTATGAGTATGAAGGCTAGTCGAATTGACTAATGTAGTATGATATTTATAACTATGCTCACTTCTTATTAATGAAAAACTAAAACATAACTTAAATATATATTAATTTTATATTTTCTAATTAATAAAAATTAATTGATATATGTAATGATACATATTCTTGGAGAAAACATGCTTCATTTCTTAATAGGATTTTGAAGCATGTACCCAAAAAATAGCCAATAGAACTAGTTACTAACAAAAAAAATCAATAGGTTATTAGTACTTTAACACCACCAGAATTAAGGGTGAGTATCAGTTGGGTTGGATAAGACTTCGACCAGAGATGTTGGTAAGTTTGTTTTTTTAATCCGAACTTGGCCTTAGATCTGAGTTAACCTAACCCTATTGTTGATCGGGTCAACCTTTGAACTCGAACTCGATCCTAAACTAATTAAATATAATTCATATTCATTTTAGATAAAAATTTCTCAATATTATTATGAATAAGTAATTTGACATATGATATATATGTAGATATTTTGTTAATAGTGAATATATGAGGAAAAATTAGAGAATCAATGATATTTTGAACCAAATAAATGTTATTACTCTATACATAATTGAATAAATATATATACAAACATGATGAATTAGTGATTATGAGATGGCTCGGGTCATATTTCTCTCTTACCCGACCTTAAATATTGATTGTGTCTAATTTTTGAACATGAATCTACACCCGTTAAAACCCAATCATATATGGGTTTGATCATAATCGAGCCAAACCGAGTGAGCAAGTAGAGTACCCTTAACTAGAATATTAGTATCATCAAAACTTACATGAGATGCCAAAGAATTACATTAAGGCTATGTTTTTTTTGGGAGTTATGAGAGAAATAGAATGACAAAGGTCAGAGGGCTAAGAAGGGGAGGAAAGGAAGGAGAAAGAAAATATATCCTCCTTATTTATGAGTATGAAATTTAGATGTGAGAGGTAAACTAATGAGAATGTTAAAATGTTTTTTATTTTTCCTTTAAAAATGTAATTAACAATGAAAAATTGATAATAATATATAGTTATATCATTTTACTAAAAATATTTAGTTATTTTTCATATTTTGTCTCCAAAAAACCCGAAATTAGGGAAACTATAAAAATATATACATAGAGAGTTTTAGAGAGTTTGAGAAACCTTACAAACCCTTCATCTCTCATTTATTTAACTCTCAAACAAGAGATGAACTTTCTAAAGTCATCAATTTCATTCTCTTCATCTCTAACATCTCACTTCCAAACAATGTAAAATCAACAAGGTAAATTCAAGCTTTAACACTCTGTTTGGTTCGCAAAGGAAGAAAAAAAAGGAAGGAATGAAAATGAGATGAAAAGTTAGTTGTTTGGTTTAGAAGAAGAAAGAAGGAAAGAAATTTATAATTTCTCTCTCATGTTTTTTGGTTGTTTAAAAAGCGAAAGGAATGAAAAGTAATTATGTGTCAAATTACATAAACACCCCCAAATAAAAATGTCATATTTAAAATGTTATTATTTTTACTATTTTGTTTTTAGCATGTATTATCGTAATTGTTCAACTTTTTGTACACTTTCAATTATCTTAAGTTAGATAAAATTATTATATCATATATTTCACCCGAGGAAGACACAATCGATCTATTTGAAACATTTGTAATAAACTTTGAGTATCTATTTTGAAAATCATGCAATAAAGTAGAAATATTAAGCACACTTGATATAATATTAATGAACATAAAATATATGACATTCATAACAAAAAATATATTTAGTCATCTCCAATTTACATAGCTCAACATTACACATTAATTACATATAAACTATGATGTATCAAATATCCACCACTCCATGTGATTTTCACCTGCAAAATAAAATGAAACATAACTATTAATCAAACATGTGAAATATTCACTACTCCATGTGATTCTCTCCTACAATATTACACCTTAATTACATATAAACTATGAGATTTATGCTTATTTTTGTGAGAAAGAAATAGAAAATAAATAAAGAGAAGAAAGTGATGAGACAAATGAGGGTAGTATTTGCATAAAAAATATACTTTCCCTCCACTTTTCCACTCACACTTGGGGAAATTTTTTTTAGTATGGGCCCCAGTTTTTTTTCTCTCCTCCTCTTTTCCTTTGTGGACCAAACAATGAAAAAATTATTTTTCCTCATTTTTTCCTTCCACCCCTTTTCATTCCTTCCATTTTCTTCCATACCAAATACATCCTAAAAGTAATCCTCGATATCCCAATATCTGTGGTTGAGAAGATTTTTATGTTCTATTCTATTATCTTAGTTTTGTTAAATTCATTTTGTTTTGTAATAAAAAAGTATAAGATGAGTAATAATAATTTTATTTTTAATTAGCTAAAATACGATGAGTAGATGACTATCTAGTTGCACATTTTATTTTTAAGTTTACAAGATTTAAATAATGGATGTCCGTGAGCACATGTTTGGATAAAAATATATATATTGATTAGAAAATGGTGCTTTTATTTAATCTCGAAGGTGATATCTTTAAATTCCCTGCACAAGTATTTTACATAGAGTATAACAAATATATATCTATATCTATACTACTTATAAAGTAAAAACATAAAATAACTAACTATTCATGGTGTAATTTATAGTTCCCTATTTTACCCTCACTATTTTTTATTTTCTACCAAAAAACTATATACACAATGTTTCCCTTCATTCACATTATTATTTAGTTTTCAAAAATTATCATATTTACTACTTATAAAGCAAAAACATAAAATAACTAACTATTCATGGTGTAATTTATAGTTCCCTATTTTATCCTCACTATTTTTTATTTTCTACCAAAAAACTATATACACAATGTTCCTTTCATTCACATTATTATTTAGTTTTCAAAAAGTATCATATTTATTACTTTTTAACCACATTTTTTGAGAACCTTTTAAAACCTCCCATTTGAATTAATTTTAAAAAAACTGCATGTTAGTTATTTTTTCAAAAACTACCACATTCAAAGAAATTGTTACATATAAATTATTATATTTGATATTTAGAGCATATAAATTATACATTATAAACAATAGGAAAACGGGTTGACAAGCACGAGAGTGCCTGTCAACACGCTAGTATATATAGTATCAATACAAACATGTAAACATAGTAATATATTATATATAATTCATTTATATTAAATATTTTTAAAATACAATAATGGTTAAATATAAATTATATATATTATAATAATAATATATAAAACTCATACACTATTATTATTATATATATATATATATATATATTTTCTCTTTTTTTCACTTATACAAATTATTACCACAAAAAGATTAATAAACCAGATGTTGATATTTAAATAAGAGTTTAAAATCTGTGCACTAACAATGTAAAATTTTTTTATACTGTCAGCACATCATCTACCATTGTTTTGTATTACTTTTGTTTAAGAGTCAATGGTGGTTAACAAATCAATGGTGGATGATTTACTGACAGTGTAAAAAACACTTACACTGTCAGTATATACATATTAAATCCTTTAAATAACCACACGCGTGATTAGTGAATAGTACATTACACGCCCATGAAAGTCTTCCATGATTGATGTTAAAGAGATTGGACCACAAATATTTATATAACACTAAAGTCAATATTCACATAGCAATAAATAATCTCATAAAAATAAAAGATGATAATAAATATTATATAAAGAGTTTAAAATCTGTACATTGATATTGTGAAGTTTTTTTACACTATTAATATATCATTTATCATTGATTTGTATTATTTTTATTTGAGAGTCAATGATGATTAACAAATCAATGGTGGATGATTTACTGATAATGTAAAAACACTTACACTGTCAGTGTATACATATTAAATCCTTATATAAAATACTTACTACATGGAAAAAATTACATATTGAATTTATCATTATAAGATAAGATAATAATAATATAAGGTAATAGTAAAATAGAGAATATAATTATAAAAAATATAAATATTTAATTAAAATAGTTTGTGTATGTTATTTATGTTTCTTTACTTAGTATTATTTTTTAAGACCTGAAAGTCAATAATATATATATGAATTGATGAATATAATATAAAAAATCTAACGTATTAAATCCATGCTTGAAAAGGAAAGCTAAAAATACAAAAATCTTACGAAAATTCTATCACACATAACACACTCTTTGCGTTTCCGCTGACCTCTCCCTCTCTCTCTCTCTCTCTATCACTTACTCTCTTTCTTCGTCTGAACCCTAATTCTATCCACCGGAAACTTCCAATTCACCGGTGAGTCTCATTCTCTCCGGCAACGTTATCGTTTTACTTACCAATCACAAATAATCTGTTATTGTTGTTATTGTTGATGATGAAAATGATGTTGCAGTAGATGAGCGCACGATTTGGGAATAGTTGAGAGATCACAGGAGTTGGATTTCATCGCCGAATGGAGGGAGGTAGCGTCTTTACATTTTATTCTTCTGGTATCTTTCATATTCATTTCCATCCTTTTCCCCTCTCATAATAATTAGGGTTCTATTTGTATTCGTTTTAAATATGTGAGTAGGCTTGGTTTGATTTGAAATGGCGAGTTTTGTTTCCAAATGTATTTACTTTGGTTTTTTATTTGAAATATTTTTTTAATTCAAGTGGTTACTTTGGCTTTTCTTGAGGAAATGATGCGTTTTGTTCTAGAAGTATTTAATTTGTTTCTGTTTGATTTTGAAATGGTTATTTTTTGTTTCAAAAAATGTTTAAGTGCATATTTAGTTTTGAATTGTATAGTTCTGTTTCCATAAATATTGACTTTGGTTTTGTTTGATTTGAAATGCTGAGTTTTTTATTAAAAAATGTTTACCATAACAGTTTGGCTCTATTTGCTTTAAAATGGTGAACTTTGTTTCCAAAATATCTACTTTTGCTTTATATGAATTGAAATGGTGATTTTTTGGGTTAAAAATGTTTACTTTGGCGGTTTGGCACTGTTTGATTTGAAATGGTGAGTTTTCCCCTTCCCAACAGCCTGATATGGCTCATTGGTACTGAGGAGAATAGTTACAGGAATGCTTTTAATTATTTTCAGAAGGTTTTTTAATGATTTCTTTTAAGGAATATGATTGCTTAGAGTCTTGGATATATTGGTGCTATGCCTAAATGTGTAAACTGATGGCGATGTAGGGGACAAGATCTGCAGTCCCATGATGCATGTCACATCCCGGTGCCTTTAAATATCCAGTAAATAATAATGATAGATGATGAGCGTTTACTTGAACCTTGAAGAACATAGTTTACTTCTTTTAATTGAGACTTGATATAGAACAGCAGAGTTCGCTGAGTTATTACTTCTTAAACTGTTACTTGTATCCATATTTGCAGTTGTCATCTTAATATGAATAATGCTATTTGTCATGATAAACTTTCTATGGGAGTGCTTATGAATGATATGGTATGATATCTAACAACAGGTTACCTTTACTTCTCTTATCCATTACATTTTGGTCTAAAAAACAAGGGGATGCTAGTTCTACAAGCCATTTGTGAGTAGTTTCATGTAAAAATTGTGACATATAGAACTGCTCTTTAATAAAATAGGTTGAAGGAAAGAAGCCATGAAGGGACACCTGAGTGCTATTATGGCACTATGCAGAAGCTTTCTTACTGCATGATAGCTGTGTTAACTTTTCGATGCAATGTATGAAATTGAAGCCATTCAACATGTATCAGTTGTGCATTAAATAGATACATTATCATTGGGGCACCTAAGTTATTTGTTACGAGTTCATATAATATTTAGTTCCTTTTTAGTTAAGCTATGTTAGGTAATTTTTTGAATTCCCTTCATATTGTAAATTATGTATGGGAAAGTGCTTAAATGGTTAAGTTACTTTCTGCTAAAGTGACGATATATATTACACTACTTCATGTTGTGTGTGTTCCAAAGCAGTCATCAGCATCCTGAGTGGTTGCTATCATGCCGAAGTGTGCCAGTAATCTCTTTGGGTTGTTTTTTATGCATCAACCTTTTAAACTTTTCATGTATTTGTGTTTGTGTGTATGCTGATAAAGCATATATATCTATGTGGTGGATCTCATGTGCTGTGTGCACCTACCATGTTTCCTTGTTTATTTGTCTACATACATATTTATCTGTCTATTTTTTCATATATTTTTATCAAGTATAAGCACACATTTGTTGTGTCTCTAATTCTAATATGTTTATTTGTTTTAGGGATACACCCATGGATTATGATGACAATGATTTTCAAAACCAGAATCTCCATTTAGCTGGTGAAGGAAGCACCAAATTCCCACCATTATTAAGGCCATATGCTCTCCCGAAGTTTGATTTTGATGAAAGCCTTCAAGGACATTTAAGATTTGATAGTTTGGTTGAAACTGAGGTTTTTCTTGGCATTGACAGTAACGAAGATAACCAGTGGATTGACGCATACTCCAGGGGAAGTAGTGCCATAGAGTTTAGTTCAACTGCAGCCGAATCTTGCTCTATATCAAGACATAACAATGTTTGGTCTGAGGCCACTTCCTCGGAATCTGTTGAAATGCTATTAAAGTCTGTCGGACAAGAAGAATTTATTCCTAGACAAGCTGTCATGCTGGAATCTGATGCCTGCGATGAACTAGCATGCTTAACTAAGCAAATGGAGCCCAATCAAAAGTCTGATGATAAAAATGAATTTAAAGATATTGCTGTAGATTCACAGCCACCTGGTTGTGTGGATGAAAAGTTGTCTGGATCTAAGGATGATGTTGAAATGGAGCAGTCTCTGGCTGGACTTACCCAAGGTAATGAAAGATCCATTGTTGGAAGTTCAAGTAACCTGCAACCACAAGACGTTCACAGAAACACTGACTTGCGTGTGCCTGGGGATGGTCTCTTTACTGATGGCAAAAATTGCGATACTAACAAAAGACAATTTGAGACCCTGGCTGATAGTTCACTTGACAAAGAAACTCAAAATGGAAGTTCATGTCATCTTCATCCACAAAACATCGACTTGCCCGTGCCTGGGGGTAGTCTTTTTACTGATGGCAAAAGTAATGATACAAGTAAAAGGCAAGTTGATACTCTGGCCGATGGTTTTCTTGACAAAGAAACTCAAGATGGAAGTTCAACTCACCTTCGACCACAATATATCCACAGAAATATTGACTTGCCTTTGCCTGGGGATAGTCACTGTACTGATGTCAAAAATAATGATACAAACAACAGCGAAGTTGAGACTCTTGCTGATGGTTCTCTTGACAAAGAAACTCAGGATGTCTCATCTACTTCTGGGGTGAAGACTAATATTACTGCAGCTTTTCCAGAGAACGTCTCTTCTACTTCTGATGTCTCAAACATTCAAAACGGTCAAAATCAAGTAGTTGGTAGGAGTGATGAGGGGGACAGTTCTTCACAAATAGAAACTGATAAGCAAGATGTGGGATCTTCTGTGATAAACAATGAGTCTGATGTAGACACTCAAACTTTGGATGGAAATGCAGTTGGGTGCGGAGCACATCATACATTTAATCCTCTTTGTTCAGTCCCTGTGAATGAAGCTTTGGAAAGTGAGAAGGTACCTGAGGGCCTTGAGACTGGGATGAGTAGTTTTGTGGACTCCTTCAGGATGGTATCCGATGGTATTTCTGACTTGCAGAAAGATGAAACATGCTGTGAAGATACATGTATCAGAGATCTGCCTCAGGGCAATGCAAGTGAAGGTGCAGTGATGGAAGGTCAATCTGCACTACGTATTTGTGACTCGCTAAAGGTTACTGCTATTAATGATGATTCTAGTTCTAAGGGTCTAGAAGTTAAAGTCCATAATTCTTGTCATGGGACTAGTCCTAGTTTCCAGCTGAATGTGGATACTATTGAGAAGAAGTATGGCGAGAGCAGTGTTTGTAATGAAAACATGTTATTGAACATTGGTCAACACATGGATACAGAAATTTTATTAAGCAAGTCAGAGGCATCTAAGTTTTCTGTGGTGGACAATAACATTGCTATTGTGGGCGGAAGTAATAGTGATAAAGAGGGTGGAGATTTTTCCAGTTTCAGTGTGGTGGCTTCTACAAAACCTTGCATTTTAGGTGAGGCAGCTCAATTATGTGAAAACAATGAACCTGACAGACAGAGTGACCATGGACAAATCTGTAAAGATGTTTCTATCAATAATCAAGAGAGTAAAAAGGCCCCTCTTGATTCTAGTGAAATGCATTGTGATGTTTACCAATCCCATCTTGTTAAGGGATCTGGCTCATCATCTCTTAGAGCAGGTAGCTTGGAAAATGAGTTGACAACATCCACAGCATCAGTGGTTGATGTCATGCCTGTCAATAGTTCTGGTATGTTATAATTAATTACTTCACAAAATTAAGTTAGTTTAATATATGATAAGATCTAACTCGTATAGAGTTTAACTCCAAAGTTTATTTTTCAGCTTCAAATCTTACATCAGAAACTATTAGTTCAACATCTTGTAAAATAGATGTTCCACCTATCAGAGTTGTTTCCACACATGAAGTTATAGATCACAAGGAAGTTCAAAGGACAGTGCTTGTTGAGCCTGTATGTTTTGATGTAAAGGAAAAGTCTGAAGCCAAAATAGCTGAGGTAGCAGGATTGTTGTCCCTTGTTTTGTCTCCCAAACATGAAATTTCTCCTTGTCCTGCTACTGGAACTGAAACACATAATCTGTCAGACACTTCTGGACAACCATTATGCGAGACAATAAGCAATCATCTGCAGAATCCAGGGACTACTGCTACTGAGAAGATTGAACCTGAAGGAACACAAAATTATAATGTTAATCAAGAGTCCACTAAAGAGGTTGGTGTGGCTCCAGATCAATGTAAATCAATAGAGAAACCGAGTGATGAAGATACAGTTCCTTTTATTAATGATGACAAGGAGAAAATAGAAGAGAATCACCACAAGTCACCCTCAAAATTCTCAGGTAATCTTTAATCAAGTGTGATGATGGCCATATTTACTCTCATTGCCCCATCTGAGTTCTTTTTTTAACTAGTTGTCATTACAAACATTGGACTCTTACTAATGGTCTGTTTAGTGCATATGATTGGGGCATCTTCTTCCTGGTTATTTCTCTACTTATCTTGTATGTGATCGATCTACCCTGTCTATTCTTATTTTGTTCTGACTCTGTTGGTACGTAGCAAAGGAGGTAGTCAACCATTGGGTGGAACTGTGGAAAATATTTGTTTCCTGTTCTGTCTTGTCCTGTTTTTAAGTTAATCCATCTTTTGGTGGTAGAATTGTTGGATATAATAAGTTTAAACTATGTGCTTTGTGAGTTAATTGTAATGTTCATCTCATGTTCTTTTTGCCCTAACATTCATTAAAAAGTTTCCATGCCTATTACAAGATTAATTTTGTAGCTGACATTTTATTTATAAATGAAGGTCCTGTCTCTTCTTCTCATGTACCTGATTCTCACGTTGAGTTGCATGAGACTGGAGGTTCTCCTGCCTATCTTACCAATAGTACTTGCACTCCTTCTATTACATTTGGAAGCACTCCTGAAACTGAAAAGAATGGAAATCAAGTTAAGGCTTCTTGTAGTCTGAATTCTCCAGTTTCTGACATAAACACGGATGCAACAAATACACCGACTGCTGCTCATGATCCTAAGGGGAATGATGCATCTAAAGATGAGAGAAGCTTAACTTCTGAGGTGTCCCAAAGAGCCAATGCAGATTTGACTACGAAAGTTAAGGCATCTTGTAGTCTGAATTCTCCAGTTTCTGACTTACACACGGATGCAACAAATACATTGACTCCTGCTCATGATCCTAAGGGGAACGATGCATCTAAAGATGAGAGAAGCTTAACTTCTGAGGTAAGTCCAGTTTCAAATTCGTCTCAAAAAGTCAATGCAGATCTGACTATAGAAGGAAAAGATGTTGGCGAGAGGCTACCACTTCCGCTTACTGCAGCCAACAAAGCACCAATGGTAATTCTTATTGCATTTCATAATAAAGTCTAAAAGCATTGTCATCTTGAATTTTATTATCCATATTGCTTATATTTCAAGGTTTAGTTTCCCCCTGAACTTGGAAAAGGGCTTCCTGAAAGATTCGTTGCCAGATTCATTCTGCAGTTTTGATTATGAAGTGATCTGATAAAATTATTCCTTTTCTTCTTCCTCTTCCTTATTATTGAAGGTTTTGGATGAATCTCCATTGGCTTCTGGGCTAGGTACTGCAAAAACCAAAATTGCAGGTAACATCTCCCATGGGAGTCCACCAATATCTGATGGTGAGGTAACACATAGTGTTTCTAAAGGCACACCTGAGCGCAAAACTAGGCGAGTATCTAATAAGACACCTGGAAAGGAATCTTCTAGAAAAAGACGTCAAGCCAAAGAAAAACCTCTCGCAAGACAGTCAGAAAAAGAGGGTGGATCAACTAGTGTTTCCCTGAGCCCACCTCCTGGTTTTCAGCGGATGCATTCCAATGAGGTGCAGCAATATGGGCATGGTGATTCCAACAGTACAAAGCCATTTGCTGTTTTGAATTCTTCCACATCTGGCCTTCTAGATTTGAATACTTCTGCTTCTCTACCAGTTCTCTTTCAACAGCCTTTCATGGATATTCAGCAAATACAACTCCGTGCACAGATCTTTGTCTATGGAGCTTTGATGTGAGTTCAAATGTTGGTTATGTTGTATTTTGTTTAATTTTTATTGATGTTACATAGACGTGATGTTCGTGTGCTTAAGAATAAGTGCTTTCTTATCCATTCCCCACCTGATCCTGACACTGTCACTCCCACATGGTTAGCTGAAAAGCGGTTAAGTCTTCACCAGTTTTATTGTTAGGCTCAGTTTTAATCGGTTGCTGAACCTTAAACATATTCTGTACTAATTCATTCACTATGCTTGCCACAAGTGTATTTTCATGAGATCTTTTTTTAGTCAGCTTGAAATGTTCTATACTTTCCAGTATGATAATCATTGTGCCAATTTTCTCATTGATGTTGCTGCAGTCAAGGCATTGTTCCTGATGAGGTGCACATGATAGCAGCTTTTGGGGGCCAAGGTTTTTTTAATTATGACCCTTTGCATGGTCTTTTCTGTTATTTGTTTATAACCAGATAATGACCTCCTAGAAATTGTACTTTTATTAGATGGTGGAAGGAGCATGTGGGAGAGTGTCTGGTGTTCCTTCATAGAAAGGCAGCATGGTCAAAAATCTCATCCTGGTAACCCAGAAACACCTCTGCAATCACGATCTGGTACCTCATGTTATATATAGGTTTAAATTCGTTTAATTTTACTCTGATTTTATTTTGTAACTCATTGAGAATTGAAATCTGCAGGTCCAAGAACAACTGATTTGACAGTTAAAGGAAAAGCTATGTCTTCACCGCTTGGCCGTGCCAGCAACAAGGCAACTCCACCAATTGTAAACCCATCAATATCTCTTTCATCTCCTGTTTGGAGTCTATTAACCCCCTCTCACGATTCCCTGCAATCTAGTGCCCTTGCGAGAGGTTCTGTAGTCGATTATGCCCAGACACTTGCTTCTTTACATCCTTATCAAACTCCGCCAAGAAGCTTTCTTGGACATACCACATCTTGGATATCCCAAGCCCCCCCTCGTGTACCATGGATTGCTTCTCCTTATCCTGCACCTGATAATAGTTCCCATCTTTCCGCATCACCTGTCACAGAAACAATCAAGTTAAGTTCAGTTAAAGGATCTTCTCTGCCTCCTTCATCTGCTATAAAGAATGTTCCACCTGGTTTGCCAGCTTCCAGTGCATGTCTACAGAGTATCTCTGTAGCAACTACTCCTCTGCTTGATACTGGCAATGTGATGGTATCACATGCTCAGCACTCTTCAGATCCAAAGCCCAAAAAAAGAAAAAAAGTTATGATTTCTGAGGACCTTGGCCAGAAAGCTTTGCAATCTCACACTCCACTACAGGCAACTCCTGATTTCAGTAGCCATATATCTACTGCTGTGGCGATTGCAACCCCTGTTGGGAATGTGCCAGTAACTACTGTTGAAAAACCAGTCGTGTCTGTTTCTCCTATGTCTCTTGTTGGTCACAGCAAAAGTGACTGGAATGTTGAAAATAGGATTCTATCAGATGAGACTCTTAAGAAAGTTAAAGAGGCTAGGATAAATGCAGAGGAAGCTTCTGCTCTTTCTGCTGCTGCGGTGAATCATAGCCTTGAGATATGGAAACAGTTGGATAATCAGAGAAACTCTGGACTAGTGTCAGACATTGAGACCAAATTAGCTTCTGCAGCAGTTGCAGTTGCAGCAGCAGCTGCTGTTGCAAAGGCAGCAGCTGCAGCTGCCAATGTTGCATCAAATGCTGCACTGCAAGCAAAATTGATGGTTGATGAAGCATTAGTCTTGTCTGATTATGAGAATTCTCGCCAATTTTCTTCTCCTCAGCAGGGTATGAGTGACATTGGAAAAGCGACCCCCGCTTCTATCTTGAAGGGTTCTAATGGAACCAGTAGCTCTAGCTCTATTATTGTCGCTGCAAAGGAGGCTGCTAGAAGGAGAGTGGATTCTGCTTCAGCTGCCAGAATACAAGCTGAAAATTTGGATGCTATTGTGAAGGCTGCTGAGCTGGCAGCAGAAGCTGTATCACAGGCTGGAAAGATTGTAACTATGGGTGATCCTGTGCCATTAAGTGACTTAGTAGAAGCTGGTCCAGAGGGCTGTTGGAATGCAGCCCAAGAGTCTTCCCAGCAAGCAGGTATTTTGGAAGGCATGACCAGAGGTCTAGTGAACATTGACAATGTTGGAGATAGACCTGAATCTTCTCGTACATGTAACATAGATGTTTCATCTGATGAAACGAGGAAGCAAATTGTTGCAAGTGTGAAGTCACCTCTTCATATGGTGCAAGATGAGAGGTCACAGGATCCTATGAGATCCATTGATGGCATTTCCACTTCTATTAACATCAACAGAAAGAGTTCAAGAGGATCAAAGCGCTGCAAGGTTTCCGATTTGGTCAATCCCATTGATGTGCTTCCTGAATCTGGGACTGAAATTCAGGCTTCTTTGGCTGTTGATAACCGATCTGATAATATGGAGGAAAATAACATGAAGGAAGGCTCACTTGTAGAGGTTTTCTCCTGGATTATTTGCTTTTTTACGTTGATTTAGTTCAAGTTGCCAGATTAATGCCAATGAATAAGTCCTAGTTTTTAATGAAAATTGCTTGTGTGCTTAACAATTTAAGAAATTTTATAAATTAGATTTCCTCCTAGCTAACTGAAGAAATCATATAATTGTTTATCAGGTTTTCAAAGATGGGGGAGAACTTAAGGCGGCATGGTTCACTGGCAATATATTGAGCTTGAAGGATGATAAAGCTTATGTTGGCTACAGTGTGCTTTTAGCTGATGAAGGTTGGTCAAGCTTATGCATGCTTGCTCTTTAATGAGAATTAAATATCTTATTAACTACTTGAACACTGAGAAAAACTACTGATTTTATTTTCCAATTTTTTTCTGTTCATGTAAGAGCCTATGGATTTAGGCTCATTTTTGTGCATTCAGGACTCTTCTAGAATTAGAAACACTGGAATGTAAAAGCTATTAGATCAAGTTGTATAACTCTATGTCTGCTATATTCTTAAGGTTTTTGTCATGGGCTCTATACATCATTCTTAATTGAGGCTTTGATAATAGATGTAGCAATTTGTATCTGAATACTCATAAGTTGTGTATATATGATATTCACCTTGTTTCCTATGTGTACGCATCTTGGAGGTTAATGAATAACCTGTCATTTCAAATGAAGGTCTCATACAATTGTATTTTCTTTCATTGTGCAGTAAAAGGTTAAATAAATAAATTTCACTGTTTTCTAGGTGCAGGACCTTTAAAGGAGTGGGTTTCACTTAAAAGCGAAGGAGACAAACCCCCCAAGATACGCATTGCTCGTCCTCTTACAGGTTTGCATAATGAAGGAACTAGGAAGAGACGAAGAACAATTATGGTAGATTATACTTGGTCAGTTGGGGATAACGTTGATGCATGGATACAAGAAAGGTATGATTGTCTAGTTTTCAAGGGATGATGGAAACTGATGTTTATACATAGTCATTATGACATTATGTTATATACCATAATCCATATATGCATTACATATATGTTTGGCAGTTGCAGCTAGCTTACATTTGGTTTTTTTTCATCAGCTGGCAGGAAGGAGTTATTACAGATAAGAACAAGAAAGATGAAACGACATTAACTGTTCACTTTCCATGTATGTACATTATTTGATTTGATCTAATGTTGCTTTATATTGTGCTTAACAATTTTTAGATCATGCTTCCTGGAAATACATATTCTAATTGGCTTTTTGCAGCTAGTGGAGAAACATCAGTTGTCAGAACTTGGCATCTCCGTCCATCCCTTATTTGGAAGGATGGGAAGTGGATTGAGCCTTCCAGGATAGGAGCAAAATCCAGTTCTACCCATGAGGTACTTTGTCAACTACTGATTTTCTTGACTTCATGCTTGTCCATGCTGAATTGTACATTTTGATTGCAGGGTGACACACCAAATGAAAAACGGCCTAAGCGGGGTAGTCCTGCATTAGAAGTAAAAGGGAAAGATAAAATTTCAAAAGGAATTGATGCTGTAGAGCCAGTAAATGCTGGCGTCTCGAGCTTACTTAATTTAGCTGAAAATGAGAAAGTTTTTAATATTGGCAGTAAGAATGAAAATAAACCCAATGCACAGAGAATGGCAAGGAGTGGTCCTCAAAAAGAAGGGTCAAGAGTGATTTCCGGTATTCCTAAACTTGGGAAGAAAAGGAAATATATGGATGTAAGCAAGCATTATGTTGCAGATGGGACAGGAAAGATTAATGATGGAAATGATTCAGTTAAGCTTGCAAATTTCATGCTACCTCGAGGTTCAGGATCACGCAAAACTGATGCCAAAGAGAAAGTAGGGGCTGACACAAAACTGAAGACCTTCAAGTCTGGAAAGCCACTGACTGCTTTTGGTAGAGTGATCCCACCAAAAGAAAACTCTTTATCAAAGTCTCGTTCTAATGATATGATAAGTCGTACAGGGATCAAGGATTCTCCTAAGATTGCATCTGTGAGTTCATCCCATTCTGGAACCAGTGGAGCTGTAGGGGGGTCAATCTTGTATTCGTCGCATGCAACTTCAGCTGATTCTCATCCCACTAAAAAGACACCAGCATCAAGGGCAAGTAAAGGAAAACTTGCTCCTGCTGGTAGGACTTTGGGTAAGGTTGAGGCGGAGAGGGCTTTGGTGAAATCAACATCGGATGTCGTGGAGCCTCGTAGATCCAATCGCAGAATCCAGCCAACGTCAAGAGTAAGTGCATGCCTGCCTTGTTATAATCTCTAATGATTTTTTTTTTCATATTTCAAAAACGGAAATCAGCCATTTTTAACTACCTGACGTTTCTTTAAAAATTGTAAATTTATATATCTCTTGCTTTGTGCCTAATGTGGGTGGGTTGGCAGCTACTAGAAGGATTACAGAGCTCTCTAATCATCTCAAAGATTCCTTCTGGTCCTCATCATGACAAGGGTCACAATACTCATAATCGCAATGCTTCTAGGGGTGAGAATCTCTATTTATAGTTTTCCTTGAGTTCCTTGCTTTTAAGAGGGTGTACCTTGATGCAACAGTAAGGAGCGGCCTTAGTTGGAGGTCATAGGTTCAAATCCTGAAAACATTATCTCCACCTGTGAGGGCAGGGAGTACATCCGCTGTCCCACAAAGTGTCACTCTTTGTGATTGGTTAAAAAAAATATATTTAATTTTTTTGATAATTAAGTATTTTTCTGACCAATCACAAACAATGACACATGAAGATGTTCACCTGCGAGGGCAAGGTGACATACATCTTTCCTTCTATTGATCTAACCTGGTGGGAGCATCATGCACCAAACCTTCTTTTTCCTTGAATCGCCTGCTTTTATTGCTTGATGAATCTATTTTACATTTCAACTAATTGATTAATTGTAACACAGGTAATAAATAACCAAAGGTTGAAAGGAGTTGCAATGATGCTCTGTAGTTGAAGGACCAACTGTCATTAAATGACCTCACTACATTCAGTCTCAACATATAAATGTGTACATTTTATAATAGAGAACATAGGAATGAAAATTATTGCTTCCTTGGGTTTAGGAAGAGACTATTATGGTAGATGTTCATGTTGATTTAACCATATTTACATTATATGATATGATCCATGTCGGTCATAAAATGCACTGTAGGCTGTATATTGAATTTAAATCATCAATGTTGACTGGTTTGTAGAGGTTTGCTGATATGATCAAGATAGTGAAGTCATGCTTCACCACTGAATTAGGCATCCACTTGTACGTGTCTTTTGTTCCTCCGATTTTCTCATTTCCTAAATCTCAATTTTCACTTCAAATATTTTCTGGTTCAACCTTTATCAAATTCAATGTTAGGAAATAGTTGGGTAATGATTAAAAAAGTTGCTAATCTGTTAAATTACCGCAGTAAATTAGTTGAGAAAAACCTAGAAGCAATGTTATGAAACTCTAATTGGATATCAAACTAGTAGAGATCATATATTAGGTTATATTTAATTAATAATTATATAAGAATATTTAATTAATAATAAATATTTTTAATAATAAAGTAAAATATTTAGTAAATTATATATCGATATTCAAATTGGATGTTCCTCAAAATATTTAATAATTATGTTTAAGTGATATCTATCCACCATTTTCAAATCGAAATAAAACAAAATATTTAAATTAAGGTTCTCTACTTTTTATTTTAAGTGAAATGTTTAATTTGTTTCTCAAGTTATTTCAATTTAATGAGATTTAATATAATTGGATTGGAATTTTCAAGGTTCAAAGTGATTATACCTCTCACTCAGTAAATATTGTGAATTAGGTCGTTCATATCGTTCTCTTCTCATCATTGCGTTGCACGGGAGTAAACAATTATGTCACAAATAAATTAGCCTATAAAATATTACATAAAATCTGCAGCCAGCATATCTATTAACACAACCCATGGCTTATACCCCTGTAGTCCTATACATGATCTAAATTGAGTCATCCACAAATATGAATGAACTAAATTTCCACCAAGGCCGTGACTACATAAGTTAGCACCAAAAACTCTATCACTTCTTTGTCAAAACTTTGATCTGAAGTTACAAGGGTGAGTCCACCATGATTGGTGAGTTTGAGTATAAAATGAACATCTACAAGTTTTTTACCTCTGATTAGTTTTTCAGTATGCATTTTAACTAATCAGTGGTGGATACTCTTTTACTTTATCCATGTACAGTCAACCTCACTTTAAAGGAAACTTATTCCTTGCTTCCCTTTATCAAATGTTGGACCCTCTCCCACTTTGTCACTTTCTTCATTTCCTCCATCCATTATGGAGTCTATTTCCACTGTCATGTTTCTAGCAGCAAGTTTCGGCGGATGGTGACCATCTTCGCTCAGTTCTTATCAATGAAGGGTTTCTCGCACACACAGGAGCTGGGATATTCATGAAACTCTCCTCTTCCGGGTTTCATCTCATCTGGCTCTCCCACGAATCCTCTTTGGCATGCCTTAACTTTTCTCGCGAAGGTATCCCAATCCCGTTTATGCCTTTCCAACAACAGTGCACTAAGCCTCTTTGCATTTGGTCTGATGGTTCTTTTGTGACCCATCTACCTCCTATTATGTACAAAATGACATTAGCAACACAGTTGATATACACTTTAACCAAAAAGTGGTATATTTATAAGGGACAAGAATCAGATTTAAGCTTTATTTTTTGAAACAAGAGCAAAGAACAAAAAGCTACAATGAGTGAAGTTATATATTCTTGCCTTTGACCAGCGAGGATCTTGGCCATATTACCATTGTTGTTAGTGACAAACACATTGCTTTCATCACAAACAATGTAGTCAAAAGCAGCAAGGCGGGAAGAGAATGGAAGAAAAGGTTTCAGCTCTTCTTCGGCAAGCATCTCCTTTGTATACATGCTGGGGAAAAGATCTTTGAGAGGCTTCATGGTCTCATCCCCACCATATATCTCTCCGGATGCAACATAGAGGTATGTGTCATTTGTAAAACCGAGAGCTTGGAGCATCAAACCCACTTCGTGAGGAGTAAGAGGACATCTCCCACGTTTTCGCTCCTCATCAGGGTTGAAATCCTGTTTTATCACAAGGTAAGGGCCCATGCATTTGATATCAGTATAGAACTGGTTTTAACTCCTTTGAGACAGCATCACATGGGTGGAAAAAGGTCAAAATGTCATCAACTCATCTTTCATCCAGTTCAAATGATAAGATTTATCATCAGAAGTCAGAGAATTGAAGTCTTACGGGCAATATTGTCCACCTTTTTCTGATTTCACCAAGCTCGAGTCTTTCTTTTTCACCCCCACCAAAATAACAGCCTGAAAATGCCAGCATATCTGGCTCAAACCTGGCATAAATCATTCTAATTTATGAGAAACCATACATTTTATAGAGGCCATTGTTCAAACCTGCCATATTGTTATTATTAAGTTGCACCAGAGAATTCACGTTTTGGAATCCTTCATGTACAATTAGTTTCAGAAAACCATAAAGGAGTTGATAAAAAGGGAAATAACCAATGAGATTGGGAGAGCTGAACGATTAAAAAATATATAGGCAGATTATATGATTAGGAGACGCGAGAGTAAGAGTGAGAGAGAACAAAGTAAAGAAAACAGTTCTATATATTAAAATTAAGTTTTTTTGATGGTAATGCAACATCACTTTGCTTTAGATGGAATTTAAATTTAAACTTTATAATCAGATGTCATTTAACATACCTTAAATGGACTGCAATAAAACGGTTTGCCATTTTTCGCATTCTAATAACAAGTTTTTGACTAAGTTGTCGTATAGGCTTTGTAAATCTCAACGCATGATAATTAACACGGCAACGTAACTTTTGTAACTCATCGTCAAGGTCATTTGTAAGTCTATAGCCAAACTTTGTCAATTGCAGAACCTGCAAAGTTACCCAAAAGTCAGTTACCACAACAGCCAAATTCAGAAGGATTCCAAACTCACATTAACCAGAAATGTTTCATCATGACAATCATTTATAGAATGAAAACATCTTTTATTTAAATAATTTAGAAAACTTCAAACACGTATAAATTATAAGAAGTGCCCTTACTTGCCACCTCAAGAGTATTGGCAAAACTTGATTAAGATAATATTCAGGTTCTGACTTCCTTGGGACACGCATTGTATATGGGGGTTTCTCCATTGACCGCATGACCTTGTCAGGAACTCTTTAAACAATAGGAATATCTTTTGCGAGATAAGTGATGAACCAATTAACATCGAAAATATTGAGGAAGTCACTGTATTCAACAAAAGTGTTTTTACCAAATGAAGCGGTAAGTTTGGTCTTTATTAACATAACCCTAATCTGTCTTTACTATATCAACTCTAATCTAATCTAACTATCAAGCAAGGACACATCATTTTGATTCTCCATGACAAATGTACAACATGCGTGTCTTAAATGTCCAATTAAAAAATATTGCTTCAGCTTGGACACGAAGAGACATGGACACAACAGGACATAATCATTTTTAAATTGAATATATATATTACCTATCATCCTTCCAAAAAGAATGATGATCCAACTCAGGTAAAACTAGTGTAGCATTAAGGATTCGTGCAACCACAACAGCATCCGTGATCTGGAGAGGAGAACATGATTGTCATTTACAAAGAAAGAACTTGCTAATTTAATATATATAAAAATGACAATGTAGCATATCATAAAACTTATGTCCAACTTACCCCAGTTCTTTGCTGGTTCAATCCTCCACTTGTTGCAATAAGCAAGTAGCCATTTGACTTGCGCTCGTGCACAGCAGCTACATTATCCAGTTACCGAAAGAAGATAGAAAGTGACATGTAGAAAAGTTAGTATGTAGTTCAGCACTTCACGATTCACAAAAGGTCACCATATATTAAAGAAATTGCATTTCAATGTACTTGTTTGTCACCAGCTATCAAACAAGAAACAAAAGGTGGTGAATTAAACTTCCGAGCAAAACTTCGTCCTCTTTCTTTGCATCCATAGTAGTATTTAGAATATTGTGATTTCCAAATATCAATTGGGGCATGACCATTTCCATCCTACAAAGATTTAAGTCAATTACACTACAAGTTTGCATACAGATTAAGAAAAACATTTTTTGAAACCACAACAGCAACACAAAAAGAGAGTAAATCATTGTTTTAGTCTCCAAAACAATAAACATTGATACTGTCAATCCTAATTTTAGCAAATTGTCATACTAGTCCTTCAAATTGTAAGGATCAGTCATATAAACCATTGTTCAGTCAAATTAGTTCTAAACGAGGATCAAATTTTTAGTCTTTGACCGGGTATCCCACAGACATGGCTAGAGACTAACCTTCCTACTGAAGGTGATGCTTAGGTAAAACATACCCCAAAGCGGCAACTTCGAGATTGAATCTCTGACTTGCAGGTAAAGTTTACCCGGGAGCACTGTCCACTTTCGCTGCGACCAACAACTATTGTGTCAATAAGGATAAATTTAGATGACAAACTACAATGACATGTAGCCTAGTTGGTAAGCGTTGGGAACATACAGTGTGAGGTGTAGGTTTGATCCTTGCCAATACTCTTTATATCAATTTCCCTCCCCGGACCCTATTAACGGGGGCATCTAAGGGCCTCACTAGGGGACCCCTCCACGAGGCCCACAAGGTGAGTCTAGAGTTTATCATAAGCGGAATGTTAATCACCCTGTCAATTGTAGAAACTTTGTATTGGAAAATATTGCATTTAATATATTAAAATATTTTCCAATACAACACTTTCTATTTTTTAATTCTTTAAGGCCCCTTACCATAAATGACATGTTACAATTCCATGCACTAATATATTCTCTTACGAAACATATCGACTAAAATGGCCGGTTCTTATAATTCTGGTGACTAAGATGAGCAAGGACTGAAATAGGTTAAGAAAAAAGGGATGGCTCCCCCCCCCCTCCAAGATTTCTTTTCCTCCGTGTGTGTGTGTGTGTCTATATATGTCAAGGTTTTGAAACACAGAACGAAACGGCCGAAACATAACAGAATCAGCTGCTCCCAACCCCTCCACCGTCTCCAGTTTTCATGTTATTTGTGAAAACTTGTGAACAGATCATGCCGCAGCGATCGCAATCCACATTGCATCATTTGTGATATTTGTGATCGTGAAAACCGCAAAACCACCAAAACCATGATTGCTATTTAAAACCTTGATATATATATACACAAATATACGTATGCATAATAAGATGATAACATGACCATGATTAATATAAATTAGATATATGCAAGGATGAAATTTAGATATTCTCACGAGTCTTTATTGGAAATTTAGATTTTTCTTTAACATGAATTAAATTTTCGCCCCTAAACTATTTTTTTGATCTTGTCCCTGAAGATGGGTATAGGCTTTATAATCACCCAGCCCACAAGGCGGGTCTAGACGAACAAGGATCCTCTCCCTTAATGGAGACGCAAGTGCATGTTTCTCCACTTGTTTTTAATGGCAAACGTATAATTTCATTATAATCAAATGGATAGATGTGTCATTGAAAGTTGCATTTCTCTTTGTTTTTTGAAGCATTTGCCTCTCCATTAATGGAAAAGATCCTAACTCGGTCTAGATTTTACCATAAAATGACATATTACATACAAGGGACTAATACTTGTCAACCTTACTAAAATTATTATGAACTAACATGACCAATGCTTACAATTCCATATACTAAAACCATGGCTTATTATAGAAATAATGCAAATTATGCAATGCAAAGGGATAGAGAAATAATAATACATACCAATGTGGAGTAGAAACTGTGGTGAACGAATCGTTGAGAATACAATTCAAGATTAGTAGCCATGTGACCAGTTAAGAGTGAAATCATACCCAACCCAAATAGCATAAATCCGCATACCATTGACAATGAAATTGGTTTCGTCGTGGATCTCCAACACACGTTCTTCCCATTCAAATTGGTTTGTTGTTGTAACAAAGTCACACCCATTTGATTAATTTTTTGGGTTCAAAAAATCGAACCCAAAGACATCATCGTTTCGTTGATTGAATGATGATTCAGTTTGAATTTCAAATTTTGAAACACCCCAATGGGTACTGAGACAGTGTAGTGCAGTAAAGCTGCAACTTTTTCAAGGTTGGGAGAATTGAATCAATGTGGGTATGAAAGTAGCTGAATTTTTGGATGTTGGTAAAAGAAGAACCCTAATTTAAGTTTTTTTTTAGAATTATTTTATTGTGAATGAAAATGAGAATCAGTGTGTGTGCATGAATGTGAGATTGTGAGTGGGAATGTTGAGGAAGAGATTTCATTTTTTTCAACTTTATTCGTTCCCTTTTTTGGGTACTTAGGAATTAATCAGCTCACAAATTAAACAATTTGGTTCAACTTGTTGCATTAACTTTGAGTTATGGATATGTAATTATATTAAATATTTGGAGTTATTCTTAAATTTGAGTTTTAAATATGTCATTGCCCTCAATAATAATTGGAGAAAAAGCTTTTTTATTTGCAACTTAGGATGAAAATGTTTGTCATTATGCATTTATGCCTTTGATATGTGATTTGAATTGTCTAACTTTTTTTTTTTTGAAGACTTTGGAACTTTGTTTTATTTTCATATAAGCAATTATTGGAAGGAACAATCTCACCTTCCGGAAAAATATTAGTTTATTACACGTAAACTGATAGATACTATTGGTTATATAAAAAATGAAATAATTATTTTATTTAATTGTTTAGAGAAAAAATAAAATAATAAGTGAGAAATAATTATTTCCTCAAAAGGAATAAAGTTCAAAAGAGAAAAAAAACATTAAATTGGAGATGTGAATAAGGTGGAATGAGATGTTTGAGAGAATGATGAAACAAATGCATTTGATAGTGAAACATAATCTTTTATGTCACCACAAAAAAACTCTCTATAGTGGTGTGGAGTCATTAAAAAATGAAAGTGAGAAATGAAAAGGATGACAAATGTTGGAAAGGTGGAGTAAGGTGCTTTACAAGAGCTCCAAAATGATATCTATTTTATTTATTTATTCGTTAATTATAGTTTTTTAGGAAGATGTTAAGTTTCGGTCCATTCGGATCAGGTTTTAGGCAAAAAATGACCCGATCCAAACATTAATTATCATGTGGTCTGAATTGGTCTGATCTATTTATATTAAGATGTCCAATCTAAATATAATATGTGGTTTCGGTTTGGTTTGAATTGGTTTTTTTTTATAAAATATTAAAATTGTAATTATATTCAAAACTCATAAAAATGACTAAATATTAAGCATAAAACAACAATAAAAATAGTGTTCAACAACATTGAAAACATTAAAATGTGTGCAACAATAATATAAGTAAACAACATCATAAAATACTAATAAACAATAAGACAATAATAATAAAAGTAAAAAATAGTAGTAACAACAACAAAATATCAATAATAACAAGACAACAAAACAACAAGATGTCAATGACAATAATATGAGCATCGATAACGTAATTTTAACAGTTACAATGTTCACCGATGATTAATAACAATAATACTTTCACAACAATAATACTTGAATCCTCTTTATTTGGTTGTGGGATTGGTTTAAGTTCTAAAAAGTGTATCAAATATAATCAATATGATTTAAAACATAGCAACATATATATATATATAAAAGTGTGTTATAGAATATAACAAATAAAATANTTGGAGTTGAGACTTAAGATTAAGTTTGGAAAACACTTAAAAGTATTACACACTTAAACTTTACATACAATTTCGGTCTGGTCTGGATCGGTTTGGATCCAAGAGGTGAAACCAAAATCCGGACCGGACCAATCGGTCTTTAAAAAATAAGTCCAACACGATCTAAATGCATTTGGTTTTTACGGTTTTGATCTATTTTGGATCGGTTTTTGGTTTTATTATTTGACCGGTCTGGATTTGAATATTAGGAGAGGGTTAAGATTTAAAAAATAGTGAGCACTCATTTAATTATTTTATTCATTCAAGATATTTTATATGTGCCGGATTAATAATTGAGGAAACGAATTTTAGATTTGATTTTAAAATATCACATAACTAATTTAATAAAGATATTTGAGAATTTTATAGACAATTTTCTTATATATGAAAATTTTGAAAGACTAAATTAAGTTTGGTGGAATCTTTGTTTACTTTCTAACTATAATGATATATTTCAGAGTTTTATAAGGATACAATGTCATTATGTTATATCGATGACTCTACCTCATATGAGGGAAAATGATCTTCGGAGTAAGGAGAAAAAGTTTTATTAAATTGTTTTGATAATAATAAGTTTGATCTATTTTACCCAATAGAAATGGAATGTTTGTATAATTGATTATTCATATCTTAATATTATTAACTTTTTAATAACAATAATACATGAATTATGGTATTGTTTATGTAAAAAGCTTCACTATCTGGCCAATGTTAAACTCAAATAAAATTATGACTATAATGTATAGGTTACTTGAATGCCATTATTGAACGATTTGCTAACCAACAATCAAAAGATATGATTAAATTATTTTTCTCCAATTGTTAAGGTCTAGTAACGTGAGCACAATAAATATATCTTATAAATGATGTTTTTTAAGTGAACTTCGTACTATGCCTTAAAATTTTATTTAAAAAATCCAAACAAAACTAGATTTATATCACATATAATTTTGGTCGAATATGTTAATGCAAATCAAATTAGATGACATATTATTTATATTTGTAAATCGGATGATTTTTTATGTAGAAGTTAATTCAAACAGAATTATGATTAGTTAGTAGAGGCAAAATCAAAGTGATTCGATAACCCATTAAGAACCCTAAACCCATTGCTTATCTCACTTACTGTTATTGTTTGTTCTTCCGATCTGATTCCTCAAATGGCTTCAGCAGCATGTAACAGAATCGCGCAAAGAACATCATTCTCCTCTCTTAAATCCGCCATTAAATCTAACTTTCCCACTTCTTCATTCTCTAAACCACCCACCACATCTACCCCTCTTCGCCGCTCCTTCATATCCAGGTTCCGTTTTACTTGAAAATAATTCAACTTGGTCTGAAAAGTCTAACATGTTTATCAATTTAGTCTCTTGTAAGGGTTAAAGTGTCCCTAAAAGGACTAGGGTAAACCTGATTTAGTTTAAAAAAGAGTTTTTTAGATTGTGTGAAAAAGTGATTAGTGTTATTATTTGTTTTAGAAAATTTAGTGTGAAGTTGTTGGTATTTGGTTAAAGTGAAATTAATCAATTCTTAATTGAACAGCTACTCTATAATCAGATGCTGAAGCCTCTGATTATATTTTGAAATGATTGTTGAGAAAGTCTTATCCAAACACATGTCAATATCTTACAAGTGATTATTTGAAGAAAAAATAAGTGATTTTGTTGAAAAATAATACCAAACAAAAACATCCTGAATGTCCCTCAGTGAGTTTTTCTTCTCCTTCATTAGCACCAATGTAGGTATTAGTTACAAAACAAAGGTAATCCTTAACAATTTCAATTTTGTTTCATTGTGTGGTTGGTGCTTTGCAGGATTGCACCGGAGCTGGGTTGCGTGCAGTCCTTGTTGCCTTTGCACAGCACGGTGGCTGTGGCGAGATTGACTTCATGTCTGAGCACAACCTCACGTAGCTGTCGAGCGCTTTCTCAGGGTATTCTTTGCTGCACCTCTCCCGGCCTCTAATACTTTGTTTTACAAATTCTTAATGCAACTGTGAGTAGCTAGTTTCCTTGCTTCTTGCATTGAGTTTTTTCTATGGATTTGTTTGTTTTATTTGTCACAGTAATTGTACTGATAAAGCTTTAGAAATTAAAATAGAAAATAAAGATGAAGAAAAACTTACAGTGCATTTTGATAAACAACTCAATAAAATTATTAGTCAATAAGCTAAATGTGCTTAATTTCACAAGCTTATTGAAATAAGATTAAAATAATAATATTCATAAGCATTTTTCATATCATTTCCCCTTAGACTATAGAAATTGTGATTTCCAGAATTTTATTTATTATTAATTTAATTAAGGTTAAGGGACCAATGCAATGATTTTTGCATATATCTACTATTATTGAATTTGTGCTACTTAGGGTTTCTCGATGGTACAAGTGAGTTAATAATAGAAACTTAAAAATGGGTATGTAGAATTCACCAAAGAAAGGGTACAAAGATCATTAGGAAAATTCAGAGTTAAATTTGATGCTTTGTTCACTGAGTTAACAGGAAGTTAAGTTGGTTTCTGGCATTTTGAGAGTTGGGTTTCACAGTTTAGACACTTTTAACCAATGTATACTGTTATTAGTCTATAGCCCTATCTCAAAATGGATTCTTCCACCCAAGAATATCACAAACGTTTTAAGAGTACCGCAGGTGGCCTCGTACGGTCTAGTGCCTTCTAGCTTATAGACTGGTCGTCGGGTATGCAGCTTGTGGATAAAACAATTTGGAGGCTGTGAGTACATAGTATAAAGTGAAAGTGCTTTGGGTGGGAGTTTTGGTGTCAACTAACTGGGAGTTTTGGTTCCTGCAGGCACATAAGTATAATTGGGATTGCGGAACCAGCCAATTGTGGCCTACTGCTTCATTATCAAGTACGAAAAATAAGCATTTTTTTAACATTTAGCACTCCAAAAGTATTAGAGTAGATCTACCTTTTCTGTTGTCTGAAAAAGTTCTACTGGCAGTTTTCGCAGTTATTTGGAACTCTGAATATGAACTCTGAATATTCCTGTGGAATAATGACATCTTTTCTTTTTTGCTTGAGAAATGAGAAGAGGTGGGAAAAGAAAGTAAGAGGAATTAAATCGGCTGAGTTAATCCATCTATCATGTTGAGATTCATTGACAACATTCAATTTTTTTCATATTTTCACTTTCCCTTCCCTTATTTAATGTTTCCTAAATAATTGCTTTAAGTGGTATTTTAGTTCCCACTGTAATCAATCCAATTATAGTCTGCTCTGCTGTTTTCTTTTAAAATATCCCAAACCTTGCTGTTTTTTCTTCTATACAAGCAACAAACCTGATGCATTTTCGAGAGGATAAGCATCGTGTTAGTGATCTATTTCACTTGGTGTCTCACTGGATTCAAAAGTGTTCCCACACACCTTTATTGGGTCGTAGAATGTGTAGGACGAGAAGAGGAGTGATTTATTTGGTGATTTGATGAAAAAAGGAAGAGAGTTATAGAAATAAAGATAAAGTGTAAAAGGTCACGTACAATGTCATTATTCCACAGGGTTAATCACGATGTTTCTTCCTTCCATTTGTTCTACATACTTATTCTGGCATAGTGGTTTGAGTTTGCTGTCCCATAAGCTTTCTTAAGAGAGCTATATTATATGAAAAGCTTACATAGTGATTTCGATTCAGTACCTCAATATATTATACTCTACCTACCATTTAACAAATAACATATCTTTAATTTGATACAAAGTCTTCAGATCAATAAAATAAGTATGCAAGATTTGTTGTTATGAATTTTCTATCCGTGGGACGTAGTAGGAGAAATACAAAGAAAAATCCTTGCTGTGGTATATAGGTATTGTGAAATTAGGGATGCATTATATGTTGAAAACTTATGGATAATTAAGACTTTTGGATGCCAACATTTGCCTTAAAATTTATAATATCTAAAATTATCCTTTTATAGTAAAGAAGTATAATATGATATAACAAAACTGCTACTTTCACCAGATGGAATTGATGGGACGTGAGACATGCATTCTATTCTTAAGGTGGGGTCTTTTATCTTTGCCATCTGAACAATTTGGAGAGCAATGTAGATAATAGCAGGCTCATAAATTGATAATTTGGTCTTAAACGCGTGTTTAGCTATATATATGTTATTCTTTTGAAGTAAATTTTACAAGTGCCATATTTTTTGGTACTATCAAATATATCTCTTCACCTTTTTTGGGTAAGGAACTAATACCTTTCGGGGTGTGTGGCTGCCCCTCTTAATAAGTATCGTTCACAGGAATCGAACCATTGACATGTACAAGTGCCATATGAATGGGGCTTATGTTTTCCAGATTAGACATTAGCCATGTAGTTCATTTCTCTTGTTTAAGGTTGCTGTTCATGTCTTTGGCTCTATGCATTATTTCATTTGTACTCAAACATGTTACTAATTTCGCATTTTTCTTTGTTTCAGAGCTTGGTCTATCAGTTCCAAGGTGACATGGTAGAAGAGAGATTGAAGAAAGCTTTTTACATTTATAAGTTTGGATTGTGGTTCTGTCATAGCTATACCCAAAAAGCTGCTATACTCTCTCTAATTCTTTCAGGCTGAGAAAATGGTCTTTTTACTTGATAAAAGTTACTCTCAAAGTCTTTATTTTTTTTACATAATGTCTAATGCTTATAAAGACTACATGTAAGCATTTTTCTTCTAATCTTATATCAAGCATGAACAGTCACATTCTCAGTTGAGAATTGTGAATTTTGTGAACAAAATATAACCGACACATTTTGGGAACACACTTGTTTGACACCTCTAGATGTACTTTTTAATTACACTTATCCTTACGTGACAAGGTTTTCAATTTTGTGTGTGCATGAAACTGAAACATTTCTGCATCCATTAATTAATAATTACTAATACTAGCCTGCAATCTGCAAGAATAATTGCTCACAATTAAGGATTAGAAGAGTAATGAGTCCATTAATATAACCATATATTATATGAACTTTGCTCCTGACATAATCATGCAAGAGAAAATAAAAATACATGTGCTAATAGTATATGAGTTCTATATATGTCAATATATCATTTATGATTAATCTTATAAATAAAAATAATAATACAAATGAAGTGGTTGATATAATTATTATATAGAAATCTTTATATTAACTTATATAAATATTATACTTACCATTTAAATCACAAATAATGTTACCAAAACATACAAGTACCTAGAAAATTAACTTTTTGTAGAACAATGCTATTCAATCAAGCAACATTGGGTGTGATCTTCTTCTCTAGTGAAGGCCAAACTTGTAAGTCATCAAAGTCGTACCATCATCTGTTATGACAGAATTCATCCTTGTCTTTATGATATTCCATTCATATCGATCATAACTAGTATTGGAGAAAATAATTTATTTACCCTGTCATCTAATGTTAGGGGTATATTTGAAAAAGTAAAGTTAGTCAGTTGGTTCAATTCTTATAAATAACTTGTTAACAAGTTATTTGTTATCTTATTGGCATTTTCATTCAAATACACTTGTATCCTCTCTACACTTCATTGCTTATTTTCAATAAGAAAGTTCAGATTCTTTTCTTCTTGCAAGAATCCTTCCTTCTTATTCCTTTGAAGCTTTCGAATTTCGTGTTAAATTCCTAACGTCCATAAACACCCATATCAATTGGTATCAAGAGATTCTTCTTTTATGGGAAGAGAAATGGTGGAACCTACACAAAGAACGCTGAAGGAAGTAGAAGAGCATAGATCACCCAAGAATAGAAGCTTTAATTCTAATGAACAAGAACGCGCACAAGGTGTTGGATGCTTTGTTTTAGGTGATAAAAATTTCAATTCCTCAGACTTTGCTTCTGAAACTGCATTGTCTAGAGTTGATTTTCCTAGGTTCAGTGGAAAAAATGTTAAGTCTTGGATAAATCAATATGAAACCTATTTTTTGTCTAATGGAACATATGAGGAGTTTAAAGTAGAATTAGCCAATGTCCATTTTGAAGGAAAAACATTACAATGACATGATGTTGTTAAATCTAATTGGAATAGTGTTTGGCTTAAATGTGATGAAAATGTGAAAATAAGCATTTTTCTTCTAATCTTATATCAAGCATGAACAGTCACATTCTCAGTTGAGAATTGTGAATTTTGTGAACAAAATATAACCGACACATTTTGGGAACACACTTGTTTGACACCTCTAGATGTACTTTTTAATTACACTTATCCTTACGTGACAAGGTTTTCAATTTTGTGTGTGCATGAAACTGAAACATTTCTGCATCCATTAATTAATAATTACTAATACTAGCCTGCAATCTGCAAGAATAATTGCTCACAATTAAGGATTAGAAGAGTAATGAGTCCATTAATATAACCATATATTATATGAACTTTGCTCCTGACATAATCATGCAAGAGAAAATAAAAATACATGTGCTAATAGTATATGAGTTCTATATATGTCAATATATCATTTATGATTAATCTTATAAATAAAAATAATAATACAAATGAAGTGGTTGATATAATTATTATATAGAAATCTTTATATTAACTTATATAAATATTATACTTACCATTTAAATCACAAATAATGTTACCAAAACATACAAGTACCTAGAAAATTAACTTTTTGTAGAACAATGCTATTCAATCAAGCAACATTGGGTGTGATCTTCTTCTCTAGTGAAGGCCAAACTTGTAAGTCATCAAAGTCGTACCATCATCTGTTATGACAGAATTCATCCTTGTCTTTATGATATTCCATTCATATCGATCATAACTAGTATTGGAGAAAATAATTTATTTACCCTGTCATCTAATGTTAGGGGTATATTTGAAAAAGTAAAGTTAGTCAGTTGGTTCAATTCTTATAAATAACTTGTTAACAAGTTATTTGTTATCTTATTGGCATTTTCATTCAAATACACTTGTATCCTCTCTACACTTCATTGCTTATTTTCAATAAGAAAGTTCAGATTCTTTTCTTCTTGCAAGAATCCTTCCTTCTTATTCCTTTGAAGCTTTCGAATTTCGTGTTAAATTCCTAACGTCCATAAACACCCATATCAATTGGTATCAAGAGATTCTTCTTTTATGGGAAGAGAAATGGTGGAACCTACACAAAGAACGCTGAAGGAAGTAGAAGAGCATAGATCACCCAAGAATAGAAGCTTTAATTCTAATGAACAAGAACGCGCACAAGGTGTTGGATGCTTTGTTTTAGGTGATAAAAATTTCAATTCCTCAGACTTTGCTTCTGAAACTGCATTGTCTAGAGTTGATTTTCCTAGGTTCAGTGGAAAAAATGTTAAGTCTTGGATAAATCAATATGAAACCTATTTTTTGTCTAATGGAACATATGAGGAGTTTAAAGTAGAATTAGCCAATGTCCATTTTGAAGGAAAAACATTACAATGACATGATGTTGTTAAATCTAATTGGAATAGTGTTTGGCTTAAATGTGATGAAAATGTGAAAATTTTGGTTGAACAATATAGAAAGGTGAATGATGATCCTATTGTGGAACTAATAAATTTGAGACAGAAAGGATCACTGATTGAATATCATGAAGATGAAGATTTCAACACAATCATCACAAGATTAGATTTGTCATAAAAATATACACTTAGCTACTTTCTTGTTGGATTAAGACAGGATATACAATTGTTGGTTAGGGTATTTCAACCACAAGCTGTGATGAAAGCCTTTTCATTAGCCAAAATTTATGAAGCAGTCAATACTCAAAGTTGTAGCATTGTTCTGACAAGGTTTCTAAGTCATACACCAATAATAAACCTTTTTTTTACTACAATACCAATAGTAGGCCCTGAGAATTACATTGAATTAGGTAAGGGTAAAACTAAGCCTAGTCTTACACTTGCTTACATAAATGAAGGAAAAGCTGATGGATTACACTTCTACCATATTGAATTAGAAGATGACAAACCAGAAAAGGTAATTGAAGAAATGGTAGACTTTAAGGAATATAGAGAGCCATACATTTTAGCTAACAATCTCACTAGTGTTGCAAGTGTTAGAACCATGACAATGATTAGGAACAACATGAGAAAATCACTACCTTTATTCATTGAGAGTGAGAACATTCACAAATGCTTGGTTGATGGAAACAAACTGCAAATGTCATCTAGTGTTAAAAATTTCAAGTTGAACCTAATTATACTACTTTCTGTTCTGACATAATGGTGATGCTTTTGGGATGTTGGGACATGCAATTAAGAACAGATTGGCTAGTAACATTGGATGTTACTACTTGGAATCTTGACAAATTGAAGATAGAATGCTTTGTGGTTGGAATGGAACACATATAAAGGGGTGGATCCAATGAAACTAAGATTGAGTTAATTGGAAGCAGTTCAATTGGTAGAGCTGTCACAAGGGTTTTGGTTCAAAGGAAGCATCAATTGCTAGAAGATACTACATGAAAGTTTTATTTTGATCTTTGCAACCAGATTCTTCAATTCTATTCTCGAGGGCAAGAATTTTTCAATAGAAAGGGCAATGTTAGGCATATATTTGTAAAAGTAAAGTTAGTTAATTGGTTGAACTCTTATAAATAACTTGTTAATAAGTTATTTGTTATCTTTTTGGCATTTTCATTCAAATACACTTGTATCCTCTCTACAATTCATTGCCTATTTTCAATAAAAAGTTCAGATTCTTTTCTTCTTCAAAGAATCCTGACTTCTTATTCCTTTAAAGCTTTTGAATTTTGTGTTGAATTCCTAGCTTCCATAAACACCTATATCATCTAAAAATTGTCTCTTAATACGAAAATAAAAATGTAAATGCCTAATGCAACAATCATATACTTATGCATAAAAATATTGAAATCATTAAATGCATTGAAGAAACTTTTTTCAATCAAAATAAATTAAAGGATAAGATGATTTGGGAGTGAAGATATGGGGTGAAGAAATCTCTTTTAGGGTTCAAATTTTCTTTTACCAATTGGGACTCATATAATACTTATGAAAATCTTGAGGGATTAAAATGTTTTTTTTTTTTGGAGTTGATGAGGAGATCATTTTGCAACTTACTTTTTTTATAAAAAATTCAAAACGATGTTGTTGTATCACTAAGTTGACAATTTTCCAATGTAAAACTGTAATGTATGGCCACATGTGCAATTAACGTATTATGTAGATGATTTTGTTAACATTAACAGGTGGAGGATAACAGATGGACTAATGCGAATTTATATTTTAAAAGTTGGGGACCAAAATAACACTTTAAATTTATTATGGATTAATTTGGTGTCCACAAAATCATGATGAACTCAAATGAGTAATTAAAAAGAGTGAGAATGTGATAAAATAAAAAAATAAACACTTTTAGTTCAATGTTTGGTAATACTTTATGAAGTATCATTACATATATATGTGTCACATTATAAGAGTGCAAAGCTATATGTCTCATTTTAAGAGTGCAAAGCTATGTCTCATTATAAGAGTGCAAAGCATTTTATATTGAGAATCCAAAATTTAATTCTAATAAATAAAATTTCGAAGCGTGTATTAAACTTAAACAGATTAAAATTCTCTTTAAAGCAAAGATAAAGTGTGAAGTAAAATCCACCTCTATTTTCAGGAAAGAATCTAGATTTAGATATAGCAACCAAAACATTTAAGGGTTAACAAGTTCCTACTATTTATATACATCTTGGTAAAGATGAACAAAACAAGTCAAAAAACAAAGAAGAAAGGTTGGTATGAATCCAAAATATCAGAATAAGGACAAGATGATAATGGATTGGAACAAAGAAGCTGGTGAAGACTGGTAGACAAGATCACAAAACATGTTCAAGAAGTTTAGTTAGTTCTAACAAAGATTTTTCCTATGCAGAAGGTGGTGCATGCAGAAAGGTTATCATACACAAATACATAACCTTTTTTCTTTCTAAAACACATAAATGCAGTTAGTTTCTAAACCCAAGGAAGAAGAAAACTGAAAGAGAAAGTGACACATAAAAAAGGGAAAAAAAGAGCAGAAAGAAGGGTATAATGAAGAGAGGATGGGGTTGAAATGAATCCTCTCTTGATAACATGATATATGTGAAAGTTAGAGGGTGATATTTTGAGAAAAGGGTTTGAAAGAAAAAGGTGGTGAGAATGGAAGGTGGAATGGTTGAAGATGTTTCATTTATAGGAGGGTTAATAGGGGTGCAATTTGTATATGCTGGAAATGCTGTGTTGTTGAGTTATCTTATGTCTTTGGGTCTTAACTCTCTTACCATTGTTATTTTCTCTTCCCTTGCTACATTCCTTATTCTTCTCCCTGTTGCTTTTTATTATGAAAGGTATATTATTATTTAAGGTTTTTTGTTTTGTGCTTTGGAATGTGAGTTTTGAAGATGTATTTTATGATGGCATATGTAAATGTTTTGCAGGAGTGTATGGCCTATGAAATTCAGTTTGAAGTTGTTCATACAGATACTCTTGCTTTCATTTGGAGGGTAAAGAAATATTATGACTATGTTCTTATTTTCCTTTATAAAACCTTTCATATTAGTGTGAAATTTTTTCATGATTTTCATTTTCATTTGTGTTAAAAAAAATGAAGGATAGATCATGGAATTAGGTGAATAATGTCTGTTTCCAAAAGCTTTTTTCTTTGTTGTCAAGTTTCTAAGTGTCAAATTTAATTCTGTCAAATTTAATATAATTTTCAAGTGTATAAAATTTATAGCATATAATCCTCATAATGTTTCTGATGCAAAGAATTTTTCATGTTCTTCGATGTCCTTTTTTAATCTTTGCATTTCCAATTTCTAATATATTTACTTATAATGTTGGTTGGTATCATGTATGCAGGGTAACCTTGTTGCAGTCTTTATTCCTTAAAGGAATCAATCTAACCTCGCCTTCAATGGGAACTGCCATGCCAAACCTTGCCCCTGGTCTTATCTTTGTCATTGCATGGACTTTTAGGTAATATATTCTTTTTCTACACAGGCTTCATAATTTCACTATTTCTCTAAAATCATTCCCTTAGCCTTTGTTTACAAGTTGGAGTTTGAAGGGAATGAAAGAGAAGGCTTCAAAGTCATCCTACAAGTATATTTCATGGCTGACAAGTCTTCTCTTTTCATCCCTTCCCTTCCAAAACTTAACTTGCAAACGGATCATACTCTGTTTGCAAGTTGGTTTTTGTAGGGAAAGGGAGGCTTGAAAGTTATCTTACAAGTATATTTCATGGTTCTCAAATCTTTTTCTTCCCTCCGTTACCCTCCAAAAACCAACTCTCAAATACAGTGACAGCCACCAAATGGTTGTAACAGAAAATGATGAACAAATTTACCTCAAAATCCACAAGATTTAGGGGGGAGGAGAGAGAAAAACACTTTAACATATTACTATTAACTGATATTAAGTAATGATACATATATAAACATAATGGTATAGAAATGGATTGAGATGCTAAAGAGTTTTGAAAAAAGTGTACACAATCTCGACTATGAAAAATGGTCAATCATATAGCTAACAAAAAATTGTAAACTCTACTCAGCAAATATTGGAGCCTTTGATCGAGAAGTGCAGTATATACAGTCATGTTTTGAACTTAGAGAATCCAGGTCTTATAAAAATAAGCAACAACAACACAAGGCTCATTACAAAACAACAACACAAGCAACAAGAGTATAAAACCTAAGTTTTGTCCATTTTATAACAGCACTTCAGTTTGCTTAACTTGGGTCGGGAGTTCAAATCCTAGAAACAAACTATTTGATTCCGAGGGTAAAGTTGCCACGTTTACCCTCCCCAGACCCAATGGCGAGTCCAAAACCCGAGGATAAGTTAAACTGAATGATTCAAAATGTGCTAGAATAAAACAAATGAAGTGACATGTGTACAACTTTATATAACATGGAGTGCAACAAATGTTAATTTTAAGGGTTATATATACAAACAAAATTTTCAGGGTTAGCATGTGCACACCCTCGTGACAACGTGGCTCTCTGCCACCTGCCCAGATCCTACTAGGTGGGAGCCACATGCTACAATTTTTTCCATTTGCTAATGGAAACTTTTTTATGCTAGGCAGGTTGGAAAAAGTGGACCTAAGCTGCACATATAGTAAAGTAAAAGTTATTGGTACATTGCTTTGTGTCTTGGGAGCTCTCACAATGAGTATAATGTCAAGCCTTTCAATTTCTGCACCAAATAAAGAGGCAACAGTTCAATTAGTATCATCTCCACCACCAGATGTTTTGTTAGACAGACAGAAGATAATTGGTTGCCTCTATCTCTTGGCCGCAGTTTTCATGTTGTCTAGCAACATTGTCCTGCAGGTAACTTATATTCAAATTGCAATACAGAAACAAAACAGTTTACATTAAATTCTGTTACTCAACAACAAAAATGTTGTTCTTGCAGGCTTTTACTCTAGGCGATTTTCCGGCGCCAGTGTCCTTATGCGCGATAACATCCCTTTTCGGCGCGTTCATGACTGCAGCAACTCAATTAATTCAAGATCATGAATTCAAAACTAGTTGGTCACTTGTCAGTGTTAAAGACCTCATTGCCTATTCTCTTCTGGTAAGTACCATTTGAGCCTTTTTTTCATGCTTTTCCCGGGGTCGGGAGAAAATTACAATCAATAGGATTTTCCTAATCCTCCCGCTCAATTATATGTTTATTTGTTTTTCACTGTCTTAAAATAAACTTTGGTGATACTTAGTAGTGTTTGCTAGACATTTGATACTATAATGTTTTATCTAGTTCTGTTTATGTGTCAAATGCTACTTACTATAAGAAATGTGGAATTTGTATGATCTAGCTTTTAAGGAGTGCTTCAATTTGGACTTGAATCCTTACATATGAAAAAAATATACAATCCTCATTGATTTGAGTAATTTGATTTTTGATATTAAAAGCATGAATTCTAAATGCACAGGCAGGCACTGTGAATGGAATATGTCTAAGCTTCAATGGTTGGGCACTTAAAAAGAGGGGTCCAGTATTGGTATCCATGTTCAGCCCCATTGGCACAGTTTGCTCTGTCATTTTCTCCTATGTTACCTTTGGTGATACAATTAATATTGGAAGGTACCTTCATAATATGCCTATAGTCTATTTAACCATTTTTTCTTACAAACTTCAGTGTTATTCTTTGAGTGTTTGTGGTGATATTTTTCAATTGGAACACAACACATACCTAGCAGCTATTAGACATATTACATTTTCATTATTGAGCTATTGAATATGCTTTATCATATTAGAATACATGGTACCTAAGAAATACATAAATTCTACCCTTTTATTTCTAGTATATAAATTTTATTTTGTAACACAACCCTTAAATGATGGAATGTTTAAGGATTACCTTGAAACAGATCATGTGGAGACTCATCTTTAAAATTGATAGAAAGCTACAACTATCTAGAGGGGTTATGTGCAATAAAATGGAGTGTATATATAAATTAAAGAGTAAATACACATTGTGTCTCGTGTTTTTCGATATTACCATTTTGGTTCATAAAAGATTGAAAAACCTAAAATGGTACCAAAAAATGTTGGTCAAATTAATATTTTTATAGTCAAATTAGTTGTATCAAGTGTTAGAAAATATATTAAAGATGACTCATTGGACCATTGTTTAAAAAAGATTGGGATCATTTTGAGTTTTTTAATTTGTGAGGGACTAAATTGGTAAGGTCAAAAAACATGAGATACTGAAATGAATATTTACTCTAAATTAAAAAAATGAAAAAACCCTTGATTTGTGAAATTATGTTTGAAAGTGGAAAATCTTATTTGAAAGTACAATACTGGATTGCAGCTTTGGGGGTATGATCCTAATGTTCACTGGTCTCTACTTTGTACTATGGGCCAAAGGGAAAGAAGGGTATGCAAATGGAGATGGCTTAGACAGTGAGTTTGATGCAGGGAAACCTCTCTTAGTTTGATGAGCTTTCAATTCTTCACATGTATATAGTTTGTACATATTTCATATATAGAAACAGAGGAAGTAAACTAGTTCAACTTTGTTATCATTGTTATTATTTTAGGTACAAAATATAGGACAAGTTTAATTGAGTTTTGGGATAAGGTATTGTGTTGTAAGTAGAAAAGTTGTTTACGAGATTTAATTCTATAGTCGTCCTTTAACTATACCCATAATTTTGACACACGGTTTCGTCTTTCCTTTCTTCTTATGTTATGTTATGTTATGAGATTCCTTATTTATTCGCCTCTTTGCTTTTTTTCTTGCATGGATTTCTCAACATTATCCCTTGTTTTTTTGTATTTTCATTCTTTCATTTCACTTTTTTTAAACATTAAATCTATAAGTCGACCGTATTAACTATTAACCAATAGAAATATCCGATGACAAATAAGCTTTACAAAGAGACTAAATTGTATACCCGTTTGTTATCACTAATCTAAAGTTTTAATTAGTTGTCATTGGTTTGGACTTTCTGGTTGTAGCATGCATGTACTCGAGTTTTAACATAGGCTTTTTAATTGTTTCATTTGTAATGCTTGTAATGTTTCATGACTAGTGATAAAAATTAGACTACTTGTTTTTGTTTTTGGATTCCAAAATTTTAATTTTGGACCTCACCATCTTTAAAAGAAATCAAAACTCTCCTTTTATTTTATTTTTCTCTTCACATTTTCACAACCTCATATTCTATTCGAGAAAAAAAGATACTCTAACAGTGTATAAATTTTATACATTATCATTACATCATTCATCATTATCTCAGTATTCATAACTACAAAAAAACACTTAGGTCACCTATTAATCAAAAGTCAAAATTTTAACTTTTTTACACTTGTCATCAAAGATTTTACATTCCAACACAAGCTCATGGCAAAATGTATAGTTTTTAAAAAAATAAATTAAACATTCGGTTAATCAAATGTTGAACCCTCAGATTTTTCCAATCCAGTTGCTCCTTTTGAAGTTGCAAGTCCCAAACCTAACAGCTTATAGCCCATTTGCCAACTTGATATATTGCCATCCTTTATTCTTGCTAATGTATAATTTTTGGGAAAAACTTTGGTTAAATCCTAAAATAAGCAAAAGAGTTTCTCCAACTTATGTTTTTTTAAGAAAGAGTCTCCATAATGCTTTTTCCCATTGTCTTAATCTCTAGAACCATTTAAAAAGCATGGCTTTATAGATCCAAAACATATTAAAAATGGAGGGAATTCATTTAGGAGAGTAAATTTCAACATTTTGACTATCTATTTTAGAGAGATCCAACGGTTTAAATTAGTTAGTAAATATAAATGATTGAAGTAAGTGAATCTTACATATTAATGAAACTCTTATTAAGAGAGTTAACCCAACAACATCACTTCTTGTGAAATGATACATGCTTGCAAAGCAAATATAAAATGTATGTAATATTTATGATTTGTCAAATTTAAAAATTATAAATATAGTCAGTACATCATCGACTATTTATTTGCAGTATTTTTTTGAATAATCAATGATGATTAATTATGAATAATAGATTCTCATTAAAAAATAGAATCTTATATGAGAAACAAGCCTGGGCCAGGCCACTCCAACTAGAGAATAAGAAAATGGGCTGAGCAAGGCCCATAAGCATAAACCCTACGAATACAAATCTAGCTTTGTGCTATTGCCGCTGCAAGCCTGCAAGTGAACCAAAACGAAGAACAGAGAATAACACAGAAGAAGCAGTTGAAGAATCAACATGGGTAAGTTATCTTAATCTACATTATTTTCAATAATATTTGTTTTTAATTCGTTTCCATATAAATCTAATTCATGTAATTGATTCAGGTAAGGTTCACGGATCATTGGCTCGTGCTGGAAAAGTTAGAGGCCAAACTCCTAAAGTTGCTAAGCAAGATAAGAAGAAGAAACCACGCGGACGCGCCCACAAGCGCATGCAATACAATCGCCGATTCGTCACCGCTGGTAACTATTATTATCCTCACTAACCCTAATTTTTGAATAATTTGATTAAATTAAGATATAAGCTGTTTTTGTTCTGAAAATTGATTTCAGAAGTTAGGTAAATGAAACTTATTTCCAAATCATTATTCCATTATATGAAACCAAATAGAATGGTGTACCTTTTTTTTGTAATTTACTGTAGTTAAGCTAAATGCGCTTACAAGTGCTATAATTTGTTGTGTTAGAATAGTGTAGTTTGTGAATTTGATTGTTATTTTGTGTGTGATTGTAGTGGTGGGATTTGGAAAGAAGCGTGGACCAAACTCCTCAGAGAAGTGAGGAAGACACTTCAAGACATGGTGTTACCTTTTTTTAGTTTGCAAAATATATTTTACTTTGTTCTGGTTTGATTTTTGAAATGAAAATGTGAGAGTCCTGATTATGTTAACATTAATCAAGGTTTTTGGTAGATAATGTCAGACTATATTTCTTCGTTATTATTATGATTATGTTGGTCTATTTTTTTCACGTACCTACTTTGTGGCTTTTGCACTTCATGGTGTTCGACGTTTGATCTTCCTTAACTTAATTACCCATCAAAAATCATTTTTAGCACCCTCCTCTCCAGCCCCTCTACCAGCATTGCTTCATCACCTTTAGAAAAATCATATATCCTCATATACCAAAAGAAAGTAACATATTCCACAAAGTGTTATTGTATTGGTTAATGATTGGTTTATGAACTGGCCGGAAACTGTCTCTTCACTTGTTAGAGTTGTTTTTCTATTTATATTAAGACCATGAGCCGTCCCCTCACCCTGTATGTGAAGTTCGAAATAGTAAGACTGTCCATATCAGCCCAAGCCCAAGCCCTTTGTACTAGGATACCATATTTTTGGGTTTTGAATACCTAGTTAATGTTTGTAGATGCTTCTTTAGTTTGAAGTCATATGGGAAAGTTCACTACCCTAAGATCCTTACCTCACTTTTACATTTTATGGAATGAGGCTTGCTCCACCTAAAGTTCAGTCATCTAAAAAACACCAGACAATGTCCTTCCATCGGATCCTCACATTCATATGAGCAGACATTGTCTGGTGAACTTTAGGTGGAGCAATCCTCATTCCATAAAAAGATGGTAAAAAATATGTTATTTGGGGTGTTATATGAATCATTACGCGGAGCATTGTTAGGTGTAAACGTTACACGGGAATAACCTATAGTGCTGTCGACAAAAAGAAGCAAGGCCTTGTTTTCTTACTGTTACGCAGCTTTTAACCAGAGTCGTGTGAATTGGATTGTATTGGACGGTTTGACCGTGACCGAACTTGAAAATGGCTTTGGTTTATCGTCTTAATCGAATGAGAGTTAAATTACTTTGAACCAGGAAAAATTCAATCTAATTGCGTTAAATCCGGTTAAACTGGATAACTTGGGAAGTAAACCGGACGGTTCACTTAAAAATTGAAAAAATGGAACACTACTATAATATTTTGTTTCACTCCTGCAAAAAAAAGATGAAGAGACGTTACTTCAATGTAATTATACATTATTATTAATTATATAAAAGTTTACATTTATATATAATCATATATTTATAGATAAAAATTATTAATTATGTATGAAATCACTTGGTCAGATCAAACAGTTTACCGTTTAAACCATTAAAACTAATACGAGACATCTTTCAGTTTGACGTTCGCCACGAGTTTCATCTCATTACTTTTAACTATAACCTTAATTATTCGTTTTACAATACATATATAATCTTTTATTCCAAAGCAAAATTTTCTACATTATATTTTTTGATTAAAATTTAAAATGTCATTGAATTAGTCTAATTCTATGCAATTTTTTGCTGGGCAAACGTAAGATATATGCTCAAAAGTACTCTAAACATTTTCTTAACAAAGCCAAGTTGATCAGAAGATATCGATTACTTCATTACAACTTTATTATCAAATTTGTTTAAAAAATCTATAAAACCATATGATTGATCTTGATGTTAGTTAACTCTGAATCGATTTGAGCAATTTTGGTTCACATGATGGTTACACTAACACAAAAATAATGTATGCATCAGAATTTTATATCACAAGTTTAGGCATACATATTAAACTCAAAACAATAAATGTTCATGTCGGTAAGCAGAAGTGATCAATGTGTATCGTTGACTACAACTAATCAAATAAAGGATATAAAACAGAAGAAACAAGAGAATTTGATAACGAAATTCAGTCAATTGTGTCTACATCTTTGGGAGCGTTAAGTGAATACTAAAATATTATTAGAGTAATATGATTACAAGTTCTACCACACTCATGGGCCCAAATACCTATGGAGATTTCTATTTGGTGCACATACTCTACTTTATTCTAATGTTAAACAATATAAAATCTTCATATAATAACATATTTCAAATATCACAAACAGTCTCACTTCTATTTGTGGTGCCGAATTTGTGCTTCCTTCTCTTTATTTTATTTTGGCCCAAAGACCGTGTTCTATAGCCTCTAGCTGCACTCTGTTAGCTCATGAATTCCCACGTTGATATCTAAGCATCTAACTGTCCACTCTTTAAAACAGTTCTATATTAACCATCCTTTTCCATGTTTCCATCACCCTCTCTCTCTTCAGCAGAAATAGATGTACAATAGCATCAAAATGTTAGCTACATGTGGTTACCCCCACTTTTTAGGGTGCACCGAGAATAAATGTAATGAACTCACCATCAATATTTTATGAGGGAAAACATGAAAAAACTAAATTTTGAAAATAAGATTGATTTGCTCATATACAAAAATTGAGTTAGAGAGTCAATTACGAATAAGAAAAGTGTTAGACACCTCATACTACCCGTTAAAAATAGTACATAGATTAATAGTGTGGATATTCGTTTGAAATAATAATTTTATCTTCATATTTTAAATGAAGTAAAGAACAACCAAATAAACCTTTTTAATAATTTGTGTCTGACAGAGAAATATTTGTTCTTAGAAATCAAGACTATAGAGTTCTTTTAGAAAATATTTGTTGAGTCGATATTCTTTTATTTTATTTTTATAATAGAATAAGATAACGCGACATGATACACATTTCCACACACATTTCTCTCTATATATATAAACATCAATATTGATTTATGAAAGGGAATAAAATAAAATAATTAGCTTAAATAAATAAAACAGAATAAAAAAAATTCAATAAATTAAAACGAAATAATAATAATAAAAATAAAAAACGAAAAAAACAGAAACTAACAAATAAATATCCTAAACAGTAACTAAAGATTGGGAATTAAAAACGGGGGGTTTAGGGTTTTGAAATCGATTTGGGAATTTTAGGGTGAAATTGATTTGGGGTTTAGGGTTATATTAATTTAGAAATTACGTTTTGAAAAATTAAATTGGGGATTTAGGTTAAAATTAAACCAATTTAGGGTTAGGGGTTAATTTAATTTGGGGACTAGGGTTTTGGAGTTGCCATATGAGGCAACCCCTTTTGCTGGGTCGTCAGGGCCGCTGCCGGAGGCTGGAAAACCACTAGCCACGGTGGTGGGGCTGCCCTTTCCGTGGGGTCTCTCTGGCGTGTCATGGACCGTTTCTGGCTGTGACCCTTACTTCTTGGAACAAAAACAGTACAACACAAGCAAAGAGAAGAGACTACATATACATAAAAAAGGAAAACAAATGAGAGAGAAGTAATTAACCTTTTAATGTTTTAGAGTGAATGAAGATGGTAGAGTAAGGGGATGATATGTTATTTTGCTTTGTCTCTTGCTAATCCTCTTCTCTCTAGAGAAACTTGAAGTTGCCTCTTCCTTTTTTGAAAAAAATTTCTGCTGAATTCCCCCCTTAGTTGTTAAGTTTGGGTTTTATAAGGAGGTGAGATTAGGGTTAACTCCTTTTTTTCAAAAAAATTCCCGCCTTATCTTGACTTCAAACATCATTTACTTATTAACTAAATTACCCTCCGGTCAAAATTGATTGTTTACACTACACATCAATTATCTCGCTTTTACTATTGTTTCTCTAATTTGTCACGCTTGAACATGTTAAAGTATATGTTCACCTACACTCTAATTCTAACAACAACAACTCTTTACATGGTAATGTGTAAAAAAATGTTCTACCTTTATTTAATAGAGCAAACAATATTCTTTTTACCAAAGCATAAATACACAGTTTGATTGGCAAAAAAATGGATGTGAATTGTATAGAACAACAATGTCTAAATGTCTAAAACTCAGCTGAACCAGGTGTTCTAGGAAAAGGAATGACATCCCTTATATTATCCATTCCTGTTGCAAATTGCACAAGTCTTTCAAATCCCAAACCAAACCCTGCATGAGGTACTGCAATAAAAAAACAGTTAATGCACAAAGATTGAGGCCAAACTAATTGCCTAAAACTACAACTTTTCACCCCCTCTGTGAATGATTCCTTGTCCAGTTTCTATATGCCATATAATATGGTCTAGATTCAAGAATTACTTCTATAAATCAAAGAACAGCAATTTTGGCTCTTATGTTTTCCAGAGTGTAAACCTTGGCTTAGCATATTTTTTTGTGGTATTTCATCTTTCCATAAAAATGTTAGTTTTTGGTTAAACTATACTTTTCGTACACTCATTTTCAATTTGGTCCAACAAATCAATTCAGTTGCTATTATTTTCAATTTGGTCCTTGTTGTTTATTGTTGTGATAACATCGTTTGTTGAAGTTAGTAGTCAACTTGAAAGTGAACATTACTTATAAGGACCAAAGTGAAATGAAGATCATGTATAAGGGGGGAAAGTAAATATTTGGCCCCTACATGTGAGAGTCATACTTAATTTGGTCATCATACTTTAACTCCAGCAAGGTTATAACAACTATAACACAATAAATAACAAAGACCAAAATGAAAGTAGCAGTACAAACAACTGATATGACTGAATTAAAAATAAAAAATTATGTTAGGGACCAAGTTGAAAATGAGCCTCATCTATAGGGACCAGAAGTATTCTTTTGAAAATGTTATATATAAAACGGTTGGTTCATAACTACTACACTAGGAGGAACTCAAGGACAGAGCCTTAAAGAGAAAGATATCTCACCTGAACCATAACGGCGCAAATCAAGATACCACCAATATGCATCCTTGTTCAGCTTTAAATCATCTAAACGAGCTTCTAAATATTCAAGCCTTTCTTCTCTTTGGCTTCCACCAACAAGTTCACCAATCTAATAAAGGGAACAAAACATACAAGAGCTTTAAGTCATTTACACTTAGCAACTAGTCGATAAGCTAATTTACCAAATACTTATAGTCTCAATCAGCAATCAGTTCCTAGTTTTACTAAACTTAAGCCGGTATTCATTTGGATAGCACAGAATATTTGTTACAAACTACTCAATGGCGATAATTAAGAAAACAACAGAGATATCATTTAAGTTACCCCTGGAACCAACATGTCCATGGCTGCAACTGTCTTTCCATCATCATTCTGCCGCATATAGAATGCCTTAATATCCTGAAAACATTAAATTTAACAACCTCAGTATTTGGTTAATTTATTTGTCTCTTTATCTCTACATGCATGTACACACACACAAGAGTAGTGTCTTGTTAAATCTCTATCATTGAATCATATCAACAACCTCAGTATTTGGTTCATTTATTCAAGTCTTAGCATCCATGTTATAGATTCTGTGGTCATCATTAGCTCCTCTCATCTCTCATAATAAGAAAGTGCTCTCACTTGATAGTTGATACTCTATGATTTAATAAAAATATAAAGCTAGAACAAATTCTTAGGTTCTTATTGTTTCCTTTACTTTGACAACGATATAAAAAGATATTTACAATGCTATTTATAAGTCATCCATATGTCACGAATTGAACATAGGTAGTTCAATGAGGGGTAAAAGTAGCATGCCTTTGGATAGTCTCGGATTATAACAGGGCTTCCATTAAATGCCTCTTCAGTTATATAACGCTCATGTTCACTCTGCAGATCAGAACCCCATTTTACCTATGGAAACAAAAAGAAAAGCATGTCAAATACAACAATTTGGAATCAGAAGAACCTAGCAAATAGAAAAATACAAAGCTAATACAATGATGACAACCAGGTTTTGTCTCATTAGGCGGGGTCAGATACACAGATCAATCAACAACTTTTGTATGAAACTAATCCAAACAAAAACCCTTTGGTAAGGGGCAGAAGGAGTAGACAAAAGAGAAGGTACAAGATATACCCTTTGGTTCACTGGACCAAGTTATAGCTCTTTCCATATTATGATCATCATACTAATAAAGCATAACTTAATTAACATAATGTGCTTTAAGTTTCACACTTTCATAAGAATATGTGAAAGCCTAAACTAAGGTCACATGCACCAACTGATCAGAAATATTTAAATTTTAACAACATTACTACGCATTAATAAAATGTTTTGTTAAAAATAGAATAATCTTGGTTGTGCACAAGCTTCATGACAAACTTGTAAATGATTACCCATTCTTTTGTCATTTGTCTTTATTACTTGTGATAGAGTGTAATACAAAGTTTCCTCAAGCAGTTGAGGAAGTTGGAGGCAATGAACAAATGCAAAATCATTAGGTTAATAAAACTCAAAGGACAAAGTAACTATGCATTGAATAGGCTTTTGTAAATAAAATAATAATAACAATAACTGTTCAGTTACCGGGAATTCAAATTTCTTTTTCGCTCGTGATAACAGATCTACTGCTTCAGTGTAGGTTATTTGCACGAAGTCTTTATCTGCTACACCCTTTTGATAATAATAATAAGAAAACAATGCAGACAAAAGAAAAGATAAAACCAGTGATTAGACTTAACATGTACAAGTAAATAAATCAGATATGGACAGTAATATGATGGTTACACTGAGAGCTCATACACTTAGGCGATTGATGATTCCCTTATCAATCCATTGATCGAAAAACTCCATGTCTTCCTTGCAGTTGTCAAGAACATATCTTATCTTCAAGAAACAAATGCATACATAACACAAGTTTAATACGAAGAAATATAAAAATTAACTTTGCAAAATAACATAGACAATGACAACTTCATAGTAGTTGTTTAAAGTAACATACTACAAACTGGAGATAGGCAGTTGCACAAGCCATGTCATCATTCAGATCAGCAAATGCAAGCTCCGGCTCGATCATCTAAAGAAACAAATAATAAGAGACTTCTTCTTTGTTTCTCGTTCCAATTCCAATATATGCATAACTGAAACTAATAAGAAAGACTCGGGAGGCTTGGAAACAAATGGAACGTGTTCTCCAACCTTATGTTTTTTGAAATTGAACATAAGAAAAATAGAAATCACTGACCCAAAATTCAGCCAAGTGTCTAGAAGTGTTTGAATTTTCTGCTCGGAATGTGGGACCAAATGTATACACCTGCACGGTTACAACATTCGAAGTTTATTTCAGCTGCCAATTCTAAAGTAGTAGATTTTAAAGAACACTGAAACAACTAGAAAAACAATTAAAGAAAAAAGGAAAGAGAGAAGAATCTATGTACATCAGAAAGAGCAGTAGCATAAGTTTCAGCATTGAGTTGACCCGAGACAGTCAAGAATGCTGGTTTCCCAAAAAAGTCCTGCAGCACAAAAGGGTTAAATTAGAATATGTAAAGTGCAATAACCACATTACGCAGTTATTGAACATTGGCAACAGATGTTAAAAGAGCAGGTACATGAATCTGACTCACTTGTGACCAGTCAACTAATCTGTCATTTGTTTTTGGAATGGCATCAATGGGAGAATCAGCAGTATCGTGAGAACTTGGTATCTGTAAATCGAAGAGTAAATAAACTAACAGCACAATAAGAGAAGAAATCAGTGGTAATATTACTGACGGACGTATGACACCAAAATAATTCCCTGTATCATTTCCTAATATGGAAACAAACTTCTTTTATTAAATAACCAAAGCCTTCACCCATTAAGTGAGGTCGGCTACATGGATCAGATGAATGTATTGTATTCTATCATAAATTAAGTTTTTTTAAATGGTTTCCCCTACGGTTTTGTAACAAATTTAGCAGAGTTTTGCAACAAGTTTCCTATAATTATATTATGAGGCGAGAGATAGGAGTGGGACGGTTTTGCCCATGAGCATTCAAAGAGCATCAGTAACAAAGAATTTGATAAAAAATATTCATATGAAGAGAAAGTATCTCTTGGAACAGTGAAATACCAATGTAGTAACACAAAACTGTTCACCGGCTCCCTCACAATCTGAAGCTGTGATTATTGGACTTGAGACCCATACAAACCCATTGTCTTGGAAAAACTTGTGTGTGGCATAGGCCAGTGTATTCCTAACCCGTGCAACCTGAAATCATTTGCACCACCAAAAGAAAATGATACTATAAACAAAAAGTTATCGTCACAGAAAATTGTTACAACTTAAATGTCAGAATTTAAAGCATAATGAACTATGTCAAAACATTGTATGCAAGAAAAAAATAGAGGGGAAGGAAATAAACAGACAGCAGCTATAAAGTTCATTAACAAAGCATGCCTATATGATTTTATTCACTGGATCCATTGCAGTAATATGAGGTAACATGGTCAGACAAAACACTAAAACTAGTACGGTCAGACTCGGATTTCATGTATTCCACATGAATCATACAAAAAAAACAACAGTCACATGCCACCAGTAACTGAATGCATTAAATTTTGGAGATTCCCTGATCCCCATGCTTGCTTGTAAAGAAATTCTTAATCATGAATGACAAGAAACTGTGCTGCAAATTCCATCATCTAGAAATCAGCAATTCAGCATCATATAATAAGATGGATGAAAAACAAGAGTACAGAAGAATTTCAAGAAAAATCAAATTTTACATTAAAGCAGATTAATAAATTGTTTGTTTTTGCACAACGAAGCCACCATGTAACAGGCAAGTTATTAATATGCAAAAAAGAAAACCATACTGCACCAAAAGTATTTGTCCTAGCACGAAGATGTGCTTTTGTTCTTAGAAATTCTCTGCTGGCTCTTTTCTTTTGGATGGGAAATGAGGGATCGCTCTTGCCAACCTGGACATGTTAGACCAAAATTTACATGAAATTTCCATCTTGAAGTTAAATATTTACATTAAACAAATTGAGAACATGCAATGAGTCTAACGAAGGAACCATAAATGAAGAAAACTAAAATCAAGCACAACCATTCGCTGCAGTACTGATACTTTTGAGTTATGAGGTTGTTATAAATACTTATAATCATCTTTGCCATTGCCATTTACATTAACATGACAAAAAAACAAGTAATAGCATATGTGGAACAAAAATAGAAGTTATAGATCCAAATCACATTTAAGACTTCGGATTCAGATTCAATCACTAAAATAAGCCTTGTATAATGGGTGATAAATTACTACTAAAATAGCGTTAGTTTTATATGGATCTCAAACCAAATTAGTACCAAAAGACCATAGCAAGCTCTTTGTTACACATGTGGCCGAGTGAAACATGCACATCAAAATGTTTGTAATGTTAAAATAATAAATAGCAGTTAAAATGCCAAAATGCTGAAGGGGGTAGGTCTGTTATGCAACATTTCGATAGAAAATGTATGCAAATAAAGTTGAGGCAAAAATGTTGGAAAATATAATCTTGAAGAGCTTTAGGAAGGGACCGGTGAGGCTAACAGGAAAAGGAGCTGCTATCTTCTTATAAGAGAACAAAATAACGATCTTGTTTCATTTAGAATGAAGGAGAACTAACCAGCACTATTTTGTTGACCTTCAATTCCACCTTCTGTTTTGATCCTTTGCTCTCGACCACAACTCCTTGGACCCATATAGATGCGCCAGTTGTAATTAAGCCAGATTCTACCTAATAATAAGCTCGAGCGAGTGTTACAAAGATACAGATAAAAATCTACACATGCAGCAGTTGATGAATAAGCACAATAGTTTGACTTATAAAGTATAACTGCGAGATCGGGGTAAAAAAATACCTGATCATAACCCTCGGCCTCTGAGTCAATCACACATTGCATGTTAGAGAGACAGGAACCATCATTAATCTATAGACAACAATCGCATTACTATTATTCAGTCAGTGATACAAACCCATTCCCATAAAAAGTCTAAGTTCATTGCAAAACCCAATACTTTTGCCTAATTACAAATAAGTCAATTTCTGTGTTCAGTAGCTCCAATTGCATAATCATGAAAAGGCTTACAACTTGAATTGCCCAAAAGAATGGAATAGCTCAACACAAATGCATAATCATGAAAAAATTTACAATTTGTATTGCCCAAATGAATGGAATAGCTCAATACAATTGTGTAATCATAAAAAAGTTTACAATTTGAATTGCCCAAATGAACAGAATAGCTCAATACAATTGCATAATCATGAAAAAGTTTACAATTTGAATTGCCCAAATGAATGAAACATCTCAATACAAATGCGTAATGATGATAAAGTTTACAACTTGAATAACCCAAATGAATGAAATAGCTGAATACCTCAATGAAAGTAACACTACTCTGAATCCTGAGAGTACGAACCCATCCATTAAGGAAAAGGGTATTGCCGAGAAAGTCAAGGCCTTGAGAAGGACCATTTTTAATATCAACAACCTTAAGCTTCTTCCGAAAGCTTCCAACTTTATTATGAAGCAGGGCTTCTCCGGAGTGAAGGGATGCGGCGGTGGAGAAGGAGTGGCGGCGGAGAGGAGAATAAGTGGTGGGGCGGTGAGAGAGAGGAATAGAGAGAGTGGCGGCGGCGGCGGCGGCGGTGGTGGTGGTGGAGTGATAGAGTGAGAAATAAGAGAAGGGTAGTAGAGTGAGACGACGGAGGTGTCTTGTGGTTGTTGGTATGGATATTGCAGCAGCGACACCACAACCCATTTTGGATTCGGTTGTTGTTCTTGTCGGAGTCTCACCACATCCTAATATCCAATTCACTCCCACACATGTTTATATCCCTTCTCACTTCTCAAAAAGTAATTATACATTTATAAATTATGCGGTCACGAGTATGGTTATTACATTGTTGTGATAGCTAGACTGCAACTAGATCATTGACCAGATTTTAAAATCGTTTTGGTTTGTAGTTAATTGAGTGAGGGTTGAGCTGTTTTGCATTGAAGAAATTTTGATTCAATCATGTTAAACATGGTTGAACCGCAATAAACCGGGAAGTGAACCGAACGGTTCATTTAAAATATAAAAAAAATATAATATTACTCTAATGTTTTGTTTTACTGCCGTCCAATAAAAGATGAAAAGATGTTATTTCAATATAATTATTTAAAATTGTGTATTTATATATAATTATATAGTTATAGATAAAAATGATAACTTATATATGAAATCATCTGGTCTGATCAGACGATTTAACCGTTTAAACCGACTAAACCTAATACAAGACATCTTCCACTTTAATGTATGGCTCGGATTTCACAATATTGGTTATTACGATTATTATTGTGTTCTGTTGTAATATAGATTGTGATTATTGTGGTATAAATTATTTTGTAATTAAAATAATATTTTCAAATACAAAATAATTTGATGTAACCCACATTTTGATATGACCCAAATAAAAATTAATGTATAATATAATTGTAGAAGTCAATGCAATCTTAATATTGTATTTGTATCACATGTACATAATTTAAATCACTGTGTATAATGAATGGGATGGGATTTTACAATAAAATTGATAAAATATTCACTTATACCACAAAAGTTATGAGTTATGTTTATTTTCTGATATATATTGCTGATGGATAATTTATAAGTAGTTTTATAAATGTTGATATAATCATGAGGCTTGTCTTAGTCCTAGTGTGGTATTATGAGTCACCGTAAATAACTTTTTTTTTTGTTGCAAAAATTGATTGGTTTAACATTTATGTCTTCATTGTATGCTATAAATTGGATCAGTAAATATATTAGATAATATCACTATCTCATGCTGATTATATCTAAATCCAAAACTTTATGATATGCAAACGTTCTTTAATTTGTTCATCTCAATAAGTATCCTCCATTTGTTGCATTTGAGACTCCTTATATTTTTACTCTATATCTTAACAAATGGTATTAGATTAGGTATACAAGTTTGGCCTCCAAGTACACTAAGTGCTTGATGAGAATTGAGGCCAACATCTTGCCTTTAGGTATAACCCAATTTGAAGGAGGAAATTTTGAGTCATTTCCAAAGTGTGGTGAAGAGAGATTCCTCTTTTTCATTGTAATTGTAATTTTAGATAGAAAAGAATCAATTTTTTTATGTATCTATTTTATCCATCCAAACATAAAAGTGGAACTTTTGTTTTTATCCATAACCTCAATTTTCTTACACTCCCTCATCTGTAGAGTTGTTCATATATAGAATCAATGACCTCATGCACATTAATTAGGATTAACCTATGATGACCAGTTTGTTAAGAAATATATGCATGAACGCTGACTCATTACTTCAAACCTCAGGCTTATGGCAAGATATTAAAGTTTCATATGACATGTAACGCTTTTTAAACGAAACAAAATGAGATCCTTTTTTAAACAAAACAAAATGAGATCCTTTTTATACGAAACATTAAGACTTGAGATATGTATGGACCTTTTAAAAGGTCTTGTTATAAATTAGGTATTTAAATATTATTTTTACTCAGCTGTGTCAATAAAATACTTTGCTGATAAATGTAGCAACTTAGATATTTATATTTGCGATTTTATGCTTCACTCATTTCAGCAAAGAGGAATTAGACATTAATTACTCTATTGATGATTAAAGTGAGTCTTAAACCTGAGTCAAACATCAAATTGAGAAAAAAACATTGTATTAGGTTTAACCGGTTTAAACAATTAAACAATCCGATTCAACCGGATGATTTCATATATAATTAGTAATTTTATTTATAAATATATAATTATTTGAAATTTTATAAATTAATAATTATGTATTATATTGAAGTAACATTTCTCTACTTTTTGTGGACTGGAATAAAACAAAAGATTAGAATGGTATTTTCATGTTAATAATTTAAGTGAATCGTTTGGTTCACTTATCGTGTTATTCTGGTTTAACTAGGTTTAACATAATTAAACCAGAATATCTCTAATTCAAAACAATCAAATATTTCATTCGGTTAACACAGTAAACTAAATCTGTTTTCGCTACCGTACTTATAGTGATGTTCTTTGCTCCAATCCATTACTTGATAAATTTTTAAATTGGAATTAATGTAACTACTAAATTTATAAAATAAAAAAAGGGATAATTAAAAAAGAAAATTAAATTGAAAGGAAATAAAAAAATAAAAAAAATGGAAACTCAAATTTTGTTGCAGAACCTGATATTTTCATTCCAATTCCAATATCTCCATCTCCATTGGTGAAAACAACAATGGCCAACATTGACGACCTCGACCAACTCCTCGATAGTACGATCTTTCAATTTCCACTCTTTCTCTCTTTATCATCATTTTCTTATATTATTTATTACATCTGGTTCTTGACCCAAAACCTTAAAACATCAAATCTATGGATTCATTTATATTTTCTTTAACTCATCCATTTTTGCCCAATGTGAGACTTCTTCATTCACACTGGAATATTCAACACTTTTAACTCAATTCATTCTATTTTCTTCTTTCAATTCATTTCAATCCAATTATTGTAGGTGCTTTGGATGATTTCCAAACCTTCAACCTTAATCACATCAACAACAACAAAAACAACTCTTCCCTTCAAAGGTTTCTTCTTTTTCCTCATATCCTCAACCCCACTATTGCTAATGTTCTTTCTAATAATATAATGTTGATAGCACATTCTTTTTTATACATACTTTGTTATTGGGTATAATTCATGTGAGTTTTGGTTATGTATGTTTGTTTCGGATTATATATGGTTTAAAATGATTTTGGAAACTTTAATCAGTTACTAAAGTTATGAGCTTTTAAGTTATTTTGTTTTAGTAATTTTATCATACACTTCCAATTCAATCTGTTAGCTTATTTGCTATCAGCTTCTATATTTTCAGATTTTAGCTAGTTTTTCATCTAGTTGTACCAAATAGAGCCTGAATCACATGTGTTTAGTGTGTCCCACATAAAATTTACCAATAACCAAGTGTGTTAAAAACCTTAATCAGTTGCTAAAGTTATAAGCTTTTAAGTCTTCCAATTCAATCTGTTAGCTTATTAGCTATCAGCTTATAGCTTCTAGATTTTCAGCTTTTAGCTATTTTTTCATCTAGTTGTACCAAATAGAGCTTAAATCACATGATCTAGTGTGTCCCACATAAAATTTACCAATACCCAAGTGTATTGAAAAGAGTGTGTTGCTTACTTTTTTGAAACTAAACATATTGATTTTACTTTATTATCATGTGTTAGAAGTGACAGGGAAACAGGAACGGGGAACATACACGAGGGTCTTCCTTCGTTGTCTTCAGGAGTTCAAGGATTGGGAATGGGGTTACCTGATTTAAGAGTTAAGAAGAAGGGGAAGCAAAAGGCAGTTTCCAAAGATACCCATGTTTCCGAGGCCCTCGACAAGCTCAGGGAGCAGACCAGAGAGGCTGTTAAGGGCCTTGAATACATTGCTGCCCCAAAACTCGGCGCTGATGATTTGGGAAAGGATGCAATGGAGGATTGGGTCAAGCAGTTTGAGGATCTTGCTGGAACTCAGGTATGTGTTTTTTGCTTCAAGTTTAAACCATTGGCATTGGTTAAATGATTTGTTTTTTATATAAGAATGTATTCTTTTTGTTTTCTACAATGTTATGTGATCCATGTAACCCCACCTAGTGGGAAAATGCTTTGTTTTTGTTGATGATGTATTCTGTTTTGTAATAAACAGGTTGAGTTTTCTCTCACGATCTGCCTGAATTTTATTAGGGCATTACTCTATTGCCCATTTTATCTTTTTCTTGGGCATGGTACTGAAGCCAATAGGCAAAACCACTAAGAAGGGTTTAACTTCAAATGAAATGGATTGTGTATATGCATAACTTACAATAGTACATTATAGTGCCATTTGATTCAGGTTGCTGACCAAACTTAGTGGGAAAAGGCTTGATTGTTGTTGTATAGTATCAGTCAAGTACTTCATTGGTTATTGGCTTTACTTTGTGGAATTTTAAATATTTATTATGAAATCAGAATCTAACAAATGCTTGAATTCTAGTCTTGGTTCTGTAGCAATTCCCGTTTTATTATACTATGAAGTTCTGTAGTGAACACGAGCCATGGATTTGACAGGCTATCAAGTTTTGCTACATCTGAAAGGGGTTTTGCAAATAAGCCTTTTGCTTTAGAATTTGGAAATGTGCAATAGTGGAGAATTTAGGACTATATTATGGGGTGTTTAGTTTGTGTTTTGTCATCATTTTTAGTTGATATAATTTCATTTAATAGTTACAAAAAATGTGCCCTTGTTTTATTTTATTTCTTGTTTTCAAACCATTGTGAAGAAAATGGTGACAGTAACGTGTAGTAATTAATCTGCCTGCTGCATTGGATGATCATAAGTAGACTTGTTGTGTCCTGCATGTGACAGACACATGTGCTTAGGTATGGATTGGTGAAGAAAATGATCACTGCTGAGATTGATGACTCGTATTTATATATGGCCTTCATTCCTGTATACTATTTAGTCAATTAGTTGTCATTAAAATTGAAACTAGAGTTACTTATATTCATGTAATGACAAAATCTGACTGATCCTGCTTCACAAATCTATATTGCTACATTTGTGATGATTTACTGCTTTTGGTATTTTCTGACTTTGTATGTGATAAGAATTCAGTTTATCCAACACTATGCAGATTAAAATGGCCGAGAATTTTTTTTATAATAAAAGACGAGGATGAGACATACTCACAAAGAAATATTATTAGATTGAATATTAGATGGATTTTGCTCCTTTATTTGCTTACTCGTTTTCTGTTTGGTTCCTAGCTCGTTTAGGAAGTTAGGCTATAAAATTTCACCATGAGGAAGCAAGTGATCAAGGCCATAAAGGATATTATAATTTGACTATCTGCTGCCACTGTAATTCTTCCTGGAGGCACCATAATTTGAAATTGTGCTCTGGCATACTTTATTTTTCTCTCATATGCAATCCCTACTTACTGTGCCTTCTTTAATTATCCACCATGAGAATTCTCTATCCCAGCTTTCTTTACTGGAACTAGAGCTAATAATGTTTTTAATTTGTTTAGGACATGGAATCCATTGTGGAGACCATGATGCAGCAACTTTTGTCAAAGGAGATTCTTCATGAACCAATGAAGGAAATAGGAGAAAGATATCCTAAGTGGTTGGAAGAGCATAAAATCACCTTAAGCAAAGAAGAATATGATAGGTATTCAAAACAGTATGAACTGATTCGAAATCTCAATGAAGTTTATGAAAAAGATCCTGGAAACTTCAACAAGGTCGTTGAGCTAATGCATAAAATGCAAGAATGTGGACAACCACCAAATGATATTGTCAAGGAGCTTGCTCCTGATTTCGATTTAGCCAGTCTTGGCCAGCTGTAAGTTCCTTTCCAGCTTTGAAAGTGCAATCTTAAAACATGTTGTGGTTTTTATGTCATTATGTCTTGTAGCAATAGTCTCTATATGCTTATTTCCAAATAATATTAGAGGGTTCCAGGACACTCTTTCCTATTTGTTTTCTAGCATCTCCAATGCAATAATGTATTAAAAAAGCAGGATTTTACTTGGTGGCAAGCATGGTCCTAACTCTTAAACTCTTATATTTATGATCTTAGGAGACAAAAATGAGTTAATTCACAATGCAAACTCTCCTTTTGCAAACTCCTACGAGTTCAAATAAACTTTGACAAAATTGACGAACTTCCAATTCTACTCGCCACTAGCGAGTTTACAGTCACGCTTACATATGGTTTTGTCTTCAAAACATAGTTTTTGGTGGATTTTGTTGGGTACTTGAGTTGAGTTGCTGATGTTACCTAATACATATTGTGTCCATAAAGCTGATTGCATTTATATAACTATTATTTTGTCACCCTGCAAAATAATGCTAGTATGAGCCAAGTGTATTGTAACAGTTGGGTCGATTATTGAGTTATGCTAACATTATTTCTTCATTTTCTCTTTTATAAAGTTGACATGATCAATATTTATTGTTGAATATGCTATTTAGTTACGTCTTTAGTAATACCTTTTTAAGTATGATTATAACTAAAGTTTACTAGGTCTCCACTAGTTTCACCTAAACTCTTGAATTTGAAAGCCTTGATGACATAAATTGTTTATATTTTTGCTTTCTGGAAGCATGGTCATTAAAATTATTTATATCTTGTTATGATTGACATTGTTGATCCATATATTTGTTTCGACAAAATTTTAAATTGACTATGAACTGCCTAACACAATCTTCAAATTTTATCTGGGATTAGGACTCATTATGTATAGCATCGAACACACATGGGGAGGTTTTGTTATAATTATCCATCCAGTGGGACTAAAACTTGGTTGTTGTTGTATATCTTGTTATAATCGTCAAACTAGGTTCTTATATGTGCGAACTGATACCAATATTTTCTCTTGCAGATCTCCAGAAATGCTCGAGTCTCAAGCAAATTGTTGTATAATGTAAAGCTATTTCATCTCTCTCACTTTGGTGCAGTTGCTGGTTTTAAGATTCTCACTGACATTTATTTCTCACTAATCAGAATAAAATGGTTGCATGCACTACAGATTATAGATGTTCTTGTTATAAGGAAACCACATTTTATAGCCTCTATTCATGGATGTATATGATCTGAGGGCTTGTCCATTAACATTTTCTGTGATCAATGATAGTATAAGTTGCTAGCTGCCAACAAAATCTGTTTTTTTTTTTAATTCTGAGAATCATTTCATATTTATTATTGAAATAACTTTAATTGCTTGTTTATATTTTAACATTTTCTCTTTATCTAAATTGGAGGGTGATTCGAATGAGGACATAACATTTCCTCTTGTATAAGCAGACACTAACGTGTTTATTTGCAAATTTATTTTGTTGTCATCAATCAATCATACACATCCTGGATGACTGAAATATAAGTACATGACTTCTCTTGTTACCAAGTGAGCCTAGTAGAATTTGGTTCAGCTCAACTTGACACTAAGAATTTTTAGTTGATCTAAAAACTCTAATTTGATATAAACTTTTTTTCCAGCTCAAACTAGCAGTATACCGTGTATTTGCACGGGCCATTTCGTACTGGTTTTAAAAATATATTAAATATTTATAGTTAAGTAAAAGATCTAAATTATTAGTTAAATAGAGACATGTATTAGTTTAATACTACAATATAAATATTGAAGTTGTATTTTGTATGAGTTAAAACAATAAATAGTCATGTAAGTCAATAATTATAATATAAAAAAAATAGATGTGAACGAACAATTTAAAGTGATAAATCTTAATGACATAATTAACATTATTCATGTTGAATTGGAATAAATTAAACTTCAGTTCAAAATCTTTTTTCTACATAATTGTTTGTAATTCATTACATGTGAGGACTTTGAATAATAAACAGATTAGTGCGAAAGTTTCCAGCAACTAAAAAATGTGAAAAACAACAAAATTCAAGGAACATAAATGAATGTACAAACTAAGTTTACAATATACATAACAACAAAATCTATAAAATCTACCATGAATTTGTAAATCTTGATGGCAAATTAGTTGATGTATTTTGGATTCTAGACTCTACTACACCATCATTACATTTCAAGATATACATCTATGTGATTTTTTATATGGGTGTGTAGTTTTATATGAGTCAATTAATTTTGTGGAGGGAAGTGCAAATAATTTGAAAAAATAGTTGAAGGGAGTTATTTTGTGTGAAGAAACTTATTTTGTAATCTATCATTATGCATTACAGTCCTTTTGAAAATAATTAAAGGAAGTTATTATGTTTGAAAAATCTTATATGATCTTAAAACTATTAAAATAACGCTTTCAAACACCAATATCTTAAGCTTATGTCTCCTACTTGTTTTCTTTCTTCACGAGTTTCATTTTAGTTCCAAATATTATTGAATAACTTTACATGGTTATTTAATGGCCTAAAATATAATGATTTCGTTGTTGCCTTGTTAGTGGAAACTTGGAAGGTGATTTATTCTCATTAATATGATAATGATTTAATGTAGTCTAGATGGTTAGAATTGTCCAACATCAAAGTAGTTGATGAACTTTAGACATAACATGATATAGTTAGTAGTATCCTATTTATTAAAAAAAATCATCAATAAATTTATAATTTCATTATAATTTGATTCTAAAATAAGATTAATATAAAAATACATATTATTATTATTTGACTCTAAAATAACTACAAAAAATATGTTATAATTCACACTGTTACTGTTTTAATATTGCTATAATAACATTATATTGTATATTATAGTCAAACACTAAACTGTAAACAAAATATATTTATAATGAACATTATCTAAAATTAAGGAATCATAAATAATTCAAACAAAATATAGATAAAATATGTGTTATAATGCATATAACTTTTTATATCTTATGATTGTTTTTAATAGAATACGGATAGAAGAATTAATTACACGATCACAATTAAATCAAATCAAAGTTATTATTTTTCAGTAATTTTAATACAGATAAGAATATTATTATCTTCATTTTATATTGAGGTTGATTATTTTTTTATAATATAGATTTGATGTTTTAATATTCTGAATTCCTATAATCATAAATAATGATTAAAATTAATTTTAATATCAATAATTTTAGTCAATATTATGCCTTATTTTTTACGCATTGCATAGGTAAGCATATCCCTTATATTTTTAAATAGTTATTCTCATCTTTTTATAATTTTATAATTTTATCCTTATGCATTATAGGAAACTCGTGTAGTAGATTTTTCAACGGTTTCTAAAAATAAAAATCTCAAAATTAATTCAACTAAAAAATAAGATAGAATTTGAAAACTCCAATAATGAAGGAAATAAAGATATAGGTATAGATATTGATTAAGGAAAAACAAATTTATAATTTTGTACAATTATTGTCCTATAATAGTGAATGATATATTATGATTCATCCCCTATAAACACATCATAATTATACAAATTGCTCGCCAACTAATCGTATACATTTATTTATTTGATGAGTATAAAATTAATTATTATATTTAACAATTTAATTTAATTTAATTATTAATTATCAATAATTCTATTTTTTTATCTAGACCAAAAAATTTGAACTATTCTAATTCTTTAGACATAAAAATAGAATTATTTAAATGTCTCTTTAGTAAATACAATTGTAACTATGTATTAAGTTTTCATTGTTAAAGTAATTGTGTAATATGCTCAATAAATCACACACATTATAGAATTAATGTGTTATATCACCATATTAATATATTTTACTGTTTAACTTGATTGATTAATTGTGTATAATGTTATTCTTGTAATTGCACTAAAAATTTTGATTTTTTCTATTTCTTTATGTCATTAAAAATAGAATTATTTAATTATTTCTTCATCAATATAATTATAGTTGTGCATTAAGTTTCCAATTTTAAAGTAACGGTGTAATATGCTCAATTAATTATGCATGTTATGGTATTCAACGAATCAAGACAAATTATAGCTTAATAGATATTACTCAATTAATATTCCATAAATTTATTAATTATAATTAATTTCATTTTTGTAACTCGTCCATAAATTCCAACAAAATATAATATAAATTGAATTAAATATTAACATTCCATAAATTTATTATTTATAATTCTGCAAATTTATATTCATAATTGATTAATTGTATATAATGCCATTTTTGTAACTCATCCATAAATCCAATAACGTAGGAAATAAAGATATAGATATTGATTAAGGAAAAACAAATTTATAATTTTGTATAATTATTATCCTATAATAGTCAATGATATATATGATTCATCCGCTATATATGAGTCATAATTGTACAGATTGCTTGCCAACTAATCGTATATATTTATTTATTTAATGAGTATAAAGTTAATTATTATATTTAACAAGTTAATTAATTAATTGTCAATAATTCTATTTTTTTATCTGAACCAAAAAATTTGAACTATTCTAGTTTTATACAACATAAAAAATAGAATTATTTAAATGTTTCTTTAGTAAATACAATATATTACCTATATAACAAAAAAAGTTCTCTCATGACATGTGTCAATCTCTCAAGCCCTCATGACACATGTCAATCTCTCATCAAAATTAAAGGTTTCTCATGACATGTATCAACCACTCAATCAAAACTTTTCCTCCAAAACATGTCAATCTTCCTTTTTTGTTCATTGTACAATTTAATTCTAATGATTAATGAGCCCATATGTTTTTTATTTCATGAAGAGATTACATCTCACAATAAAGGGGATTGAATCCCTTTTCATATGTGAATTACTTCTCCACCATTATCATTTCATATCTCCATATTCTTCTCCCCATTTCATTTCATATTTCTCTATTCTTCTCTCACATGTCTACAATCTAATGTTTCATTCGTCAATCTTCATTTCGTTTAAACTTAATATGATCGCTTTGTATCCCGATACTAAATCTTCATCATTGTAGATTTGTTCTTATTTTATAAATATGTTGTTTAAAGTTTTTATTGATTTTTTCATTCATTAACTTAATATGATAGCTTCTGTATCCCGTTACTCAATCTTCATCATTGTATATTTGTTCTTCTTTATAAATTTGTTGTTTAAAGTGCAATTTTTTTATTTTTTTCATTCATTTGTTTACTTTTAGATATGTTATTATTTTCTAGATATTTTAATTGATTTGTTGCTTATTATGTATGTGTATTCTTATTTTTTTTCTTTGATTTGTTCATATTGTATATATGGTACGATTGATTTCATTATTTTTGTAGATTTGTTCTTCCAATAATCATCTTCCTTAGTGTATGATTTACAAGGATTTCATCCTTAACAATGACCAAACCCCCAATAACTATGTTATGTACCCGATCTCCATTTATATATACACACACATTTAGTTACAAGTTACAATATTGTATTTGTTTGTTTGTTTGTTGTTATGAATTTATTTATCTTCTCATCTTATCTCACTTTTATCATCTTATCTCTTCATTTGCAGTTTGACTCTCCCTTAAAGCATATCAACGGGTTAGTGTTATATCTATTGTGTCCCTATCTTACTAAAATCTTCAATTTTATTCTCTTTTGCATAATAAATGAATTTGATTATTTTTTCTCACATGATATTAAATCTTTTTTCATGTGTAGTTATTTTTCTAAAGTAGGAAATACGAATTGGTCATATTCTTTGTTTCGACATTTGCAGAAAAGAAACCTCACATCCTATAATACAACGATTAGAGGTTATATTCATTATCTGATTGTAGAATAATAGTTCTTTAATTTTATTATGTGTTTTTTATTTTTCATTCGAAGTTATTTTTTTCACTATCTGAACGTGTCAACTTTATATTAGTAAGAATAATCTTTAATTTTTTTTGCTCATCATAACTAATTTGGCATGTTTAATTGTTGAATATGTATATTTTATCTAATTAATCATAGTAAATGTGATCATCATATCAGTCATAACCACCGAAGACAATTTAATTTCATTTATATTCTACTATATAAGTAATAAATTTATGGAATATTAATATTTAATTCCATTTATATTCTTTTTTGTTTGAATTTATGGATGAGTTACAAAATATAATATAAATTTGCATAATTATAACTAATAAATTTGTGGAATGGTAATTGAGTAATAATTACTCATTAATGTCTCTGAATATATTAATTGACTAATATTAATTGGTAGTTACACTTTAGAAACTGAAATTATTAGGCATGATTGTCTTTGAATGTATTTTGCTCTATTATCTAAAAACTAAATAATTTTCCTCCACAATTATATTTGTTATTTGATTTTTTTATTGTGTTTTTTGATTGAGTTTCTCTTTAATAGGATGTAATAATGAAAATATTAAATAAATTTCATTTGATTATGATAATTAATTGATTTGATTTATATTTTGATTAACTTATTTATGATTCGCTAATTTTAAGTAATGCTCATTATGAATATAAATTTGCATAATTGTAAACAATAAATTTGCGAAATATGTTTATATTCAATTCCATTCATAATCTATTTTGTTTGAATTTATGGATCAATTACAAAATTTGAATTTATGGACTCATTTATATTTATATATAATTTGTCATGATTCATTGAACTCCATGACAAGCGTGATTAATTGAGCATATTACATGATTAGTTTAACATTTTTCAGCGAGTTACAAAAATGATATTGTATACAATTAATCAATTGTTAGTTACATTTTAGAAGCCAAAATTATTAGGAATAATTTTCTTTGAACATCTTTTATTCCGTTATCTAAAAATTAAATAATTCTTCTTAAAGTTAGATTTGTGATTTGATTTTTCATTACGTATTTGGATTAATTTCTATTTAATCTTTAATAGGATGTGACAATCAAAATATTAAAGCAATTTGATTTGATTTTGTGATAATTAATTTATTTGATTTATATTTTGATTAAATTATTTTATATTCCCTAATTTTAAGCAATATTTACTTATGATATAAATTTTCCAAATTGTAAATAATAAATTTTCGGAATATTAATATTTAATTTAATTTATATTCAATTTGTTGTTTGAATCTATGGATTAGTTAAAAAAATGAAATATAAATTTGCAGTATTATAATTAATGAAATTATGAAATATTAATTGAGTAATATATACCCATTAATATTTTACATCATTTCCGATAATTTGTTTATATTTGGATTCATTAATCTATAATTTATTCTGATTTATTGAATTGCATAACGTGCATGATTAATTGAAAATATTACATAATTATTTAACATTAGAAACTTAATGCACAATTATAATTATATTGATAAATAAATAATTATATCAAATTCTCTATAACGTATGTGATTTATTTAAAAATAAAAGGAATATGATTACCTATGCAATATTAAAATATAATGTTACTATAGCAATATTAAAATAATAATAATATAAATCATAACATATTATTTTGTAGTTATTTTAGAGTCAAATAATAATATTTATTTTCATACTAATCTTATTTTAGAATCAAATAATAATGAAATTATAAATTAATTGATGATTTTTTTGATTAATAGGATACTACTAACTATATCATATTATGTATGTGTAAAAAATAATGTTGGGAAAGTCCAGCAAGATGTTAAACCAGAAGAGGTCCCGTATTAAGTTTATCGATTTAAACAGACAAATAGTATGGTTTGACCTTATGATTTTATATATAATTAATATTTTTTAACAATATGAATGCACTGATAACATATATATTTTTAACCATGCGAATGAACGAGCAATATACATACTCTTAATCATAAATGCACATGTAATATGTGTTCTTAATCATGCGGCAAAAAATACCGGCTCGTGCAAATGCACGTGTAACTTGCTAGTTGTAACTATGTATTGAGTTTCCAAAGTTAAAGTAATTGTGTAATATGCTCAACAAATCACATACATTATGGAATTAATATGTTATATCACCATCTTAATATATTTTACCATTTAACTTGATTGATTAATTGTGCATAATGTCATTTTTGTAACTGCTCCAAAAAATTGAATTTTTCTTTTTCTTTATGCCATTAAAAATAGAATTATTTAATTATTTATTCATCGATATAATTATAGTTGTGCATTAAGTTTCCAATTTTAAAGTAACTGCGTAATATGCTCAATTAATTACATATATTATGGTATTCAATGAATCAAGACAAATTATAGTTTAATAGATATTACTCAATTAATATTCCATAAATTTATTAATTATAATTCGACAAATTTATATTCCATTTTTGTAACTCGTCCATAAGTTCAAACAAAATATAATATAAATTGAACTAAATATTAAATTCCATAAATTTATTATTTATAATTCTGCAAATTTATATTCATAATGAACATTGCTTGAAATTAAGGAATCATAAATAATTTAATCAAAATATAAATTAATTGATTATTACAACGAGATCAAATTGCTTTAGTATTTTAATTATTACATCCTATTAAAGATCACAGAGAAATTCAATCCAAAAACACAATCAAAAATCAAATCACAAAATTAATTATGGAGAACCATTGTTTAATTATTCGATAATGGAATAAAAGGTATTCAAAGACAATCATGCCTAATAATTTCATATTCTAAAGTGTAATTATCAATTGATTAATTATGTATAATGTCATTTTTGTAACTGATGGAAAGTTTTTGAACTTTTCTGAATTTAAACAAATTATTGGAAATGATGTAAAACATTAATGAATGAGTATTACTCAATTAATATTCCGCAAATTTATTAGTTATAATTCTACAAGTTTATATTCTATTCTTGTAGAATAAATGGAATTAGATATAAATATATTCCACAAATTTATTATATACAATTCTTCAAATTTATACCCATAATTATGATTGCTTAAAATTAGGGAATCATAAATAATTTAAACAAAATATAAATCAAATAAATGAATTGATTATCACAATCAAATCAATTTGTTTTAATATTTAGATAGAATATACATGTTCAACAATTAAACATGACAAATTATTTATGATGAGAAGAAAAAAAATTAAAGATTATTCTTACCAATATAAAGTTGACACATTTAGATACTAAAAAAATTTAACTTTGAATGAAAAAGGACAAACACATAATAAAATTAAAGACACTATTCTTACTCAGATAATGAATGTAACCTCGAATCGTTGTATTCGAGTATCTAAAGTTTCTCTTCTGCAAATGGCGAAACAAAGAACATCACCAATTCGTATTTTCTGCTTTAGAAAAATATGCACATAGGGAAAAATATTTTAACAAACGTCATGTGAGGAAAATGAAGTTTTTTGTAGAAGGCAAAAAAATATTATCTAGTGATACCTTGTCGGTGTAAGTGAGTGAAAAGTTGAAGAAGTTAAAAATTTTAACCGTAGGGATAAAGAATATTGTGTGAGTAAAATAATGTACATGTATAAACTGATATAATAAACCAATTATATCAACCAACAAAAAAATGAGAAGATATAAAATCACACCTCTGAGTTGGTTTGACGGTTGAATATCATAAATTTGTTTAACAAAAACTGAAGAAAAAAAATGAGAATTATTTATGAAAAACATAGTTAAGACAAATATATTCTTATAACCATTATATATACTACTAAGCAGTAAGTACTAATATGTTGATATTTACCAATAGAATGCTCAAATTTAGTTATGAGAATGATGAAGTAAAAATGAAATAAAAAAGTAAAATTATATCTGAGTTGGTGAAGATGATACATTTGTGGAACAAAATTTGGAAAAAAAAATAGTTATGAGACTGATGAAGCAAAAATAAAAAGACCAAAATATCATATTTCTGAGTTGCTTTAACATTTGAAAAGGAAGAAGTAAAAAAATGAAAAGAATATAAAATGATACCTTTGAGTTGATTTAGATTGAGGAAGAAGATTTGTTGAACAAAATTTGGAAAAAATGAGAAATAGTGTGTAATTTGAGTAGAGAGTGTGAAGAAGAAGACTACTTTTCAGAATTTGAAAGTCATTTGTCAAATATATTCAAAGGAATAGTATCTACTTTAGGAATTTCAACAATCCATCAATTTAAAAAAAAAAAACCCTTTAATTTATGCACTTATCACAAATGAATAGTGTCTAATTTTATAATTACAACAATCCTTCAAATTGATAAAAATATCTTTTACTTTGCACATTTGTCACAAATGTAGAGTGTATTCTTTAGTATTTTCAATAATTATTTCTTTTCTTATATAAATAGTAGATTCGACTCCAGGTTTAACCCATTTGCTCAAATTGTTATACAATGATTGTTCATTCCCTCTTGCCTCTACCTCATCATGGAGATAGGAGATAAAAAACTCCACATGTTTTCTTCATCAAGCTTCATAAAAAGGTATGTTAAACAAATTTATACTTCTGACAATACAATTGACTTCGGAAGGATGACAGATAGAAGCTATTATTCATCTTCAACTTTATACTTCCAGAAGTGAAAAAACGAGTGACTATTAATTTCTAAGCAACAATTGGAACTTGTCTCATCCCACTTATTGAATCACTCTCTAAAAATCTGTTTAGTTACTCTTGAAAGTTTTATTGAATCACTCAAGCTTCAATACGTATACTATATCTTCCAATCACTTTCCCATCACAATTTTTTACTCAGATCACATTATCTTTTAAAAAAATGTAACAGCATATGAATCATAAATTTATTACAAGTTACAAAAAGAATAATGAATGTACAAATAATGAACAACCAATACATCGAAAAGAATAGAAAGAAGTGTGATAGCAATATTTGTTAAGCATCAGAGGGTGCAATCCAGTGTCTCCCATTGACAAAACTCTTAACAAGGAACGGATGGGCTGCTTCAAAATCAAGTTCTTGGGCTAATGAGACACCACTTATTGCAGCTGCTCCTGGACCCCAGCACTTGTACACTCCAAAGAACACAGTCCTGAGGTTGTTGTATTCAATCAAAAAAATCATATTAAGTAAGAGGAAAAAATGTATGCATCGACACTGTAAAAGTTTTTTAGACTGGCAATGTATTGTCAATTATTCATTTTCAATTATTATTGACTCATAGATAAAAGTAATACAAATTAGTGATGAATGATACACTGATTGTATATAATTTTTTTTTGAGACAGAAACTATACGATAATATCTTACTTGTTATTGTTGTCTGCATTGTTCCAATCATCCCAACCACCATGTGCAACTATGTCAGCAAAGTATGTATATGCATAGACAATCCTTGAGTATTGGCCCATTGCTCGGCCCACATAAACTGGGCCTTTACCAGTTACCTTGCACCTTACGAATGCAAAGCCTGTCTTCTCATTTGGTGATTTCCTATCTTGGGCTGCTATGGACCCAAACCTTGTTGCTATAGAGTGCAGCTCGCAATCCTGAAACAACAAAATCAATAAACTCAACAAGGATTGTAAATTTGAAGTAATTTATTTGAAAATTGTGAATATTTTGCATGGAAGCATGTAGCTATTAGAAGTCAATGAGTTGAATTATAAAGAAATTAATCAACTTATAGAAAATACAAATAACTTAACTCTACCTAACTGACTAGTTAATATATTTTACATATGTTTTAATCATAAAAATTGAATTTATAATAATTACTTATTAGGAAAGGTAGGTTGGTTTAAACTAATTACTATCTCAATTCAATATCAACCCAAAATATTAAAATATAACACATCTCTTTAAGTGTTTATGATAGATAAACTATCTAAGTAAGAATCAGTTTGATGGATAGTTTGTTAGGTTTACTATCTACACGTGGCACTAACATTTTGAATTAACTAAAAGACAAGTTAAGTTAAGAGTTGTCCATGATATTCTTGCCTCTTGGTGTTAGTAGAGAAACATTTACTTTATTGTAATGGTAGAAAATTGTGAGAGAATAATGACCATAATTGTTGTCAAATGTCAATGTTATACATTATTGATATATTAAACTTTACAGAAAACAAGTTAGCTACACTATTGTTATCAATTGAAAAAAAGAAGAAGTAATTTTCACTAACTACACCATTATTATCAATTGTTATATAAAAGGAAGATTGGTATGAATGATGTATATAGACATACCTTGTACATGGATCTGCCATTACCAAAAATGAAATCAATAGAACCTTCAATGTAGCAATCCTTGAAATAATGGCGTCCAGCATCATCACAAAGAGTATCTTGAGCACCATAGAACCCACACCCAGAGAAGTATGCTTTGTCCCCTGATATCCTAAACGCTGCGGCTTGCCATCCTTGCATCCCTGGCATTGGTGCTGGCGCTGTGTTCTACACATTCAACCATTTCACATTACCTTTATTATGTGTCATATATATTTTACACTTATGCCCAGGATTTATGTATATATAATATGCTATGAAAGAAGGATTTATACCACTTAGGATCAAACAAACAAGAGGATACTGTCAAATAAATTTTAAAAAATACTACTGTCTTAAAAATAGAAGGGCCTCACTTAATTACTTGATTGCTAATATTTTAATGACGTAAGATTTCATTTCATTAGATACTTAAGAATTATATTATGTCAAATATCAAAAGTTTAACTAATAAAAAAAGATATTTATTAAAAGGGAACAATATATATATCACCTTAATTGTAAAAGAAAATAACCATGAAACATTAGTCTTTCATTCAAGAGGAGGATACTAAGTAAAGAAGAATAATTATATTTGCATATTAAAAGCGGTGCTACATTTTCCAAAAGCAATAAAAGAAGAGTACGCTAAAAAATTACGTGAAGATTTATATATAGTCCAATATATTATTTATTAATTATTCGTATTACTTTTATTTTAGAATAATAATAGTAAAATATGAATGGTGAATGATAGATACAATGACTTTATAAAAATATCTTATACACTATTAGTGTATAAATCTTATTCCTATAGAATTAAGTAAAATACATATGATAACAACTTATATTACTACTATTTTTTTTTACCTAAATAAGCAAAGTATCTAGAAATATAATTTAGGAATTTGGAGAAGCAAATAGCTAAATATCATTTAGCTTTAACCTATTTATATTTTGTTTTACATTAAGAGCTACACAACAAAAACATCCCTAACTGCTAATAAACATTGATGGTGACGATACATACAGCAACTCAAGCCTAAAGGGTTAACAGTTCCAAGAAATTTTTATTCAATCCATGTACATTACCTCTTGAAATGTGCAAAGTTATTTGAATCTAAACATATTTTTATTAACACAAATTTACTAGAATTTTTCAACACATCCAAAAGTTGTAGAGGAGGTACATAGTTTAATGAATTTACCTTGAAGCTAATGTTCCTTGCAGAAAAATAGTTGGCAAAAACAGTGACAGAAGCAGTTCTATAAGTACGAAGTTGTTGACCGTTGGGACCAGGATCACTTGCCCTATCATGCCATTCTATTACTGTCACGTCTCTTCCCTCTCCTTGAAATGTTATGTATGGTTTTGTCACGGGTACCACAACTTTCTCTCTGCACTCACCATAAAGGAATACTCAAAAAAATAATAGAGGAAAATGATTCATAAAACAATAATGCAAACAATAAACCCTAAATAAAGAATAACATTATGAAGGATAAATTGGATAATGTTTGGTTCTGATGAAGCATTTCACCTCATATTTCATTAGGTGTATGAGGGGAGAAATTATTACATGGTTTGAACGGTATGGTTTTGGTTAATACCCAACATGATACTTAGATGGTAAGAGAGGTTGGAATCAAATTGTAAGGTATCGTGAACATCTTTGACAGATATATGAATATTCTAAAACTGATATAGGTCAATATGCTAGCAACATACTCTATTGAATACTCTAATACATTCTTCATCATTAAATAGACTTGGGTTTTCAATCTTATGGAATAGACTACTAAAGACTTATTACACAGTTAATGCATTATTTGTTATTTATGTGCTAAAACTTATTAACTTTTAGATAGGAGTGTAGGATTGAATGGTGGGTTAATTATGCGTATAAACAAGATGGGTAACAATGTTTTTGTCAATGAATATATAACAAGTTGATTTCATTTGAATGAAAAGGTCAAGGTGAAGAAAATAGTACATGTAATATCCGGCACTGATTTGTATAAAGACGTTCATTCTATTGTTCTCCGGGACAGCATTCACGGCGGCTTGGACTGACCGGAAATGGCCACCACCATTAACATCGACGCTAATGACACGGTGGCCAATTGGTCCAACCCAATTGTGCTTGGTGGACGAGTTTGAAGAAGAAGAAGAAGAAACTGTGCATGTGACAGTTGCTGCATGCATTATGCAAGTTAAAGCCAAAAGTATCTGCAATGAGATTAAGAGATTAAGAGCCATTAGATATAATAATTTATAAATACTATAATTGAATCAAATGTGCAGAAAAATAGAATGTTGAATTGAAAAAACAAGCAAAGAAAAAAGAGAATGTTTAATAGTTGTGGATTGTGGAAGTTGGGTCTAGAAGAAAGATGTATATTTTAGAGATTGGGTACATCATCATTGATGAATATATAGTGTTTACCTTATGGTTTTTCCAACGGTCATTTTTATTGGGATGTATTGAGCTTTTTAGGGACAAGGTAGGCCATGTTTTCTTGATTAATTAAAATTACATAGCTTGATTTTGGGAAACTATGTAAGACTTTTAATTACAATAAAAGGAGAATGTCAGTTGAATTTGAAATGTTTAGAGCAGGATTATATATTGTAAATAAAACATATTCTTTAGACTATAGTAATACATTAAAGAATAAACACACTCCCCAACAAATTTAAATTAAACCTAATCATTCAAAAGCACACATCAAAGCATGCACCTTATATGGGTGTTTTATATTATACTTTTGGAGTTGATTAATTTAGTTTTCTTTCTGAACTTTAATTTTTATTTAAAATAGTTTTGTAATAAATTAATTTATGTTTAAACATTTTTTAATTTAATAAAAATAGTTTTGAAAGAATAAATATTATCTGAATACATTACAATATGATTATGGTTGGAGTAATTGATATTTAGGTATATCATAACTAAATTTTGGTGCACGCAAAGTGGGCTTTGTTAATTTTTGCTAACAAAAGTTGCAGCACCAAACACAATTAATAAAAATTGAAAATATAATTTTAATTAATCATATATCATGTTTAAATTAAAGAGAAGAAAAAACTTAACTTCAGCACTTTAAATTATATTTTAAAAGTCTTAAATGGACTCTTAGACATATCTCACATTTCATTTCAGAAGATAACCAAGTTGAGATACCTTCAAGACGAATTTGCCATAGAAAACAAATATTTAGCTTACAAAGATGGGAAGAGAATAAGGAGAAAGTACTTCAAGAAATTATTTGTTGCACTAGTTCCAAAAATTTTGATGTTTAATTATGTACATAATTTAAAATAATAATAATAATAAATGATATAAAAATCAAATATAATCTTAGTAAAATAACTTTATTTAATGCAAATTCAAAATCAAATTAAATAATATTAGGTAAAACAGAGAAGTAACAAATAAGTATTTAAATATATATTAATTTTATAAATCATCAACAATTTGGAAAATCACAAAGTTTAATTTTTATTTTATATTTTTTTAATATTGGCTAACTTTTCTGATATAGTTAAAAAATATGAAGTGATTTAAAGAAAAGTATGTGTGAATATAAAAACTCTTTTTGGGCTTTTCCACATGCAGAGCATTATATACACGGCTAGTATTTTGAGGAAAGTTGATTGGTTGGCATTAGACACAAAGTCTATCATCCTTTTGGCTTCGAATCTCCAATTATGTCTCAAAAGTCTGACACCAATCCCGTGACTCTCATAAATGTCTATTTCACTTTCCTATTACAAACAAAGTGCTACTGCATTCCTCTTCTATCTCATTCCTCTGCTAATATTTTTTTAAAACCGGAGCATATGTTTGTACTATAAATATTATCATATGTTATATATTTGTTGAAAAATATATTGAAGTTGAAAGTTTAATATTTTAAATATTTTGTTGATCAATCATAAAACAATATCATATATAAAATGGTACTTTTTTGGGATATAATGTATTCACCCCTTCTAAACATAGTTAAGGTCTATAAAGCATAATTGTGATGGTTTCTAAACGTAGTTAAGGTCTATAAAGCATAATTGTGATGGTAATTGGTCAGGTAAAGCACGCTTTAAATAGTAGATTCTTTAACCAAAAATGCATTCTAGTAATAGTGTGAGACTCTGTTAGATTTCTAAGGATCAAAATGATTCAATTATTGTGAGCGATACTTGTTAGGAGAGATAACCATCATTCTAAATATGATTAGTTCTTTATCCATAAAATAAATAGATACATTACAAAAAGAATAGTGATTTATAATTAAGATCCTAACATTGTTGATAAAATAATGTGCTTGAGCCCTGGGTTTGATTTACTTTTATTACTATCACCAATTGGCAATGGCATTCATGTAATAATAAAAATAGTTTATTAATTTTTTTTATATGATCAGCTAACCATTCATCATATTTATGTAATTATATGTTGAATGCGTAAAAACTCTTACGGAGCCTATAATATATATTAAATTCATTAAAGTGACATTCATATTTTAATAGGGTTTAAAATTTATATATTGACAGTGTAAGACGTTTTATATTGTTATCATATTATCAACCATTTATTTGTATTACTTTTGTTTGAGAGTCATTGATAATTAAACATATTAATGGTGGATGGTTTGGTAACAATATAAAAAATACTTACACTGTCAATATATACATATTAAATTCATTTTAATATATTAGATATTATCTTTAAAAATTTCATGTACTGGAGGAGTAGGGGTCTAAGGATTCATTCATGCCCGTTGTATATGCAAATATACCTTTTCCTTACGCAACACACAAGTTTTCAACTCTCCATATTTACCCTTTTTTGTTGATGAAAATAATGATCAATGACCCAAATTTTCATCATTCATGTGGATGTTCACTGAATTTGCAAGTTATAAATACGATTTTAAATGGGAAAACATGAGAGTTTGCATAATTTACAGCCATATATCATAACTATAATTTGACTATAGCTAAAATATTTAGTAATGAAACGCAGTAGCATCCATACTCCAAATTATGCAATTTAGAACCATAATAATGGAAAAGCATATGAATGTTGGTTCAAACGGTCATTTTGGGTGTCGTGCGTGCATGACAAATGATGGTCCCAACATGGAATAACAATATTTTGTATCTTTCTAAATGAAATGAATAAAACTTTTTATGATTCTGCGTGCTACATGTTGGCCCCCACTTATCCAAGCCCTAACAATTTTTTGAACGTTGGAACTCCAACAATCTTCTTCTCCTTATGTTGGAATGATGGAATCATAAACAAAATTTGAACTATTTGTTTTGGATTTTTATATTTTTCTACTAAATTATCTTGACAAATCATTATATTCATAAGAAAGTAAAATATTAGTAAAATTTTGTTGATTAATAAATGTATATAAATATTTATACTAACATTATTGTTTTAATTGCCTTCATCATTATCTAGTAAATTTTAAAAAAAATATGATGCCTAGTACCTACAATTCTACAAGTCCAAAATTTACTTTTGTAGAGACATGACATGTTTTGCGAAAAAATAGTTATTATTGTGTTGAATAATTTTATACTATAATTGATATACAATTTAACAAGTTTCATGACATTTTCTCTAAAATAAATACCCAGTTGCTTATTTGTATATGTCTTGTTAGAGTCTAACCAATTTACTTTCTAGTTTTGATATGACAAATCTGATTGAGTTTGCAAATTTTATTCATGTGATAATTTTCATTCAATTAATTTGGCAGTTAATCAACTTAAGACTTATATCATTGAAGTTTGTATTAATATTGAATTTGATTTTTTAAAATAAATCAATAATTTTTTAGATAAGTTGTTTGAAAATGAAAGGCACGACATTAACTCATTAGTTTATCTTCTTTTGAAGTTCACAATACAGAAAGAGTCTTTTTAAGTATGAAAATTGTGAAAATAAGTTGCATAATCAAATGGGATACATGTATGAAAGACTACCTAGTCACTTATATTGAGCAAAAAAAGTTCATTAAAAGTGATAACAAGTTGACAATTTAACGATTTAAAAAGATGAATTCACTTCGAGATCATATATAAATATATAACTTATTTGATTAGACAAATTAATTTTTTGTTTTAATATTAATGTTTTCATTGTTTTATATATAATGATATTTATTATCTGAATAAATTATACTCACATCTCTTAAGTTTTAGTAAAATTACATAATTCACCCATAATTATATACGTACATTATACTGATTACCTCTGTAAGAGAGATAAGTGCAATTTCTTAAGCAAAAAATGGCGACGAGTCAACGTCTATTTATTATTTTGGTTAGCTATATTATAATATGAGAGTGATTTAAACACATTCTTATAATTATTGATACAGTTTGTAACGAACCAAGAATAATGAATGAACATTGACTATTATAGTATTTGAAATTGTCTTCACAATATATCATATTTTGTTTGACTTAATTACACTCGTCACAATTTTTTTGTTTAATAATTTGCACTTATTTCTCTTACAAGAGTAGTCAACCAATGTATATATAATTAGAAATGATTTATGTTAATTTAAAAAAGGAATGATATTTAATATATTTTCACTAAAACTCAAAATTTATTAATATAATTTACTATTATTATTTTAATTTTTAAATATGTTATATACTATATACATCTATATTTAATTCGACCAGTGGAAAGATATATAGGTGAGTAGTAAGATTTATTTTATTATTTTATAAACAGGCGAGTATGTCTGAATACTATTGTATTATGAGATAAATAAATGGGCTGATGTAAGATATCTTAGTCAGAGATATATCAATTAAGTACATTATTTCAAGTTATGACATGACCATTCAAATTGTGTGCCACTGTAAAATCAACAGTGCCAGTGTAGGGAGTCTTTAAGTAAAAATTAAATGAGACAGACAATTTATATATATATATATATATATATATATATATATATAAATTCATTTTATTAGAATTTGATATTAATTAATATTAATTTTTTAAGTTAATATTAAAGCTTCGTATATATAATTTGAAATTACAAAAACTATCATACATTTATACTTATTTTAATTAGAATGCAAAAACTATCTCATATATATTTCAATTATAATTTAAAAATAATGTCATATTTTAATTTAGCATATGTGTAGTTTAAATCTTTGGTACAATAAAAAACAATAAAAAATTTATTATTTTTTGAATGGAAATGAAAAATAGAATTAAATTAAATTAATGCACTACTGTATGAAACGACATATATATATATATATATATATATGCTTCAACAAGACTCAATCACTCACTATAATAAATTAATAATATTGTTGAATGTATGAGAATCAACTCACTTATTTCATTTAGTGATATTGAATATTTGAGTCATACATTTAATAATGCTTATTTAATTATTATATTTAATAATGTTTGCTTTACTGAATATTGTTAATTCCCTTCCATTTTATATTTAACAATATTCAAGTAAAAAAAGTTGTTGAATAAATGTTATTGAATATGAAATATGGTGTATTGCTAGAATGAATTTTGAATAGTAAACAATAAATTATTGAATCATATTTATAAATACTAGCATATTAATATCTTGAGAGCACAATCTTTATATACTACAACTTCTTATATAAAAATTACCATTAGAAGAATAAGCCAATAATATCTAATCTGACAACTCTTCAAAAGTATGAACATTTTGATGTGAACCCATTTCTTTTAGTGCAAAATCAACAAAGCATAAATGGCCCACGGAAAAATGACTAAAAACTTATCTAAAAGTTTTGATTTTATGTTATTAGATGACACTCCAAAGAATCAAAAATCAAGTCAGAACAAAAAAAAAACATCAAAGACCTGAGTTGCACCACTCTCAATATGTATGTCATTCCACTCTTCCCCCCACCTTCTTCTTTCTAGGCATAAGTTTCCATCTTCAATAATTATTGCATTATAAAACAAACCAAAGTATCTTCAGTTGCATACCACAACATTGAATTCCTTTTTGCAACACTAACAATTATATAATTAAATGTAGTAAGAATTATACATATATACATTTTTTATAGTGATAGAATAGAGGCTTTTATACTACTTCAGAAACCTTTATTTTTCCCTAAATCATAACCTAAAACTCAATAATAAGCTTAAACGGTGTAGATAATTAATGCTTGTTGAAGGGCGAAGATACAAAAACAAGAAACTAGATACAAAAAACAAGTGTTACTGTGTTAGAAAAACTTCTCATTTTGGTTACAGTTTCCTTTATTAGGGCAAAAGTGAAACATGAAAATTATATGTGAATAATTATAGATTGTAATATATATGTATTGTCAGTCTAAAAATTTATATAAATTCAACCTATCATTCACTTTTTACTTATATTATTTTTATTTAACATTCAATGATTATTAAAAATAATAATAAATTAAAAATAATAATAAATGATGTAATTACAATTTACAATGTAAAAAATATTATACCCTTAGTGTGTGTATATATATATTGTCATATTAAGTATACCTATAACATCAAAATGGGCCAACTCTAACAATATGATAAATGAATGAGTTTGGACAAATACAAGATCCAAAGAAATCCTTGACTATTTTGACTAGATTGAGAAAGGTTGAATTTGAGCGGCTCCACGATAACCTGTGGGTCACGAAAAGCGCAATAAGTAATGTGGAGAAGTAGACATTACTTTGGGTTTGGATATTTAATTATTTTTACCATTCTAATTTATCGTTATTTTGCCGAACATGGCCCAAGCCTGCAGTAGGAAGACCATTTTGAGAACTCTATAGGAATTAGGTAATAATGTTAGAGAAAAAAGTTGTATACATTGATAATGTAAGATATTTTTATACTAGCATTGTATTATTTATCATTCATTTTCAATCATTATTGATTTTTAAAAAAAATAATACAAAAAAATAATAAATAATGTACTGTCTGTATATAAATCTTTACATTGTCAATGCTATTGGAGAACAAAGCCACAATGGAAACAAGACAACAACAATAACAATTAATTAACTAACTGTAGAGTTAATCAATTATCTGCATAAGTGTTACTCGATTAACACAATAATTAATCGATTAACTGGTTAGAAAATCAAATGAAGCATCGGTCGAACAATTCTTGTAATTGGCACATTTTACACGTTTTACATATTTAACACATGTTAAATTGTTTTACAATATGTGTTTATTAGCTTGTAGGAGAGTTAGTTAAGTCACTTGTATTGCTTGCTTTACAAGACGTTGTATATAAGGAACACTCTTATATTATTTCAATTAAACAAAAAAAATTCATAATATTTATTTTATAGTTACGAGTTATTTTCACAAAAATATGCACAATATTACATTATTATGTATGAGTGTATCAAACTATGCCTATATTTTGTTCATGTTCTTGAAACTTATAAGGCCTAATTGCACGTTTTTGGACTCAATCAACTAACCTTTTCGTTGTTGGGATCCTTCGCCGCATGTCATGTTAGCAAATCTCACATGAAAGTAATATATCACATAAAAGTCTATCAAGTAAGTAATGACTGAAATAAATATTTATAGAATCCTATAATATTTCATCATGTATTTCCACACATTATTTGTATAAGACTAATCCTCTTTTAAGGGTTGATATTTTTACTTTAGCCACAACATATAAGTCGGGTATAGAAGCCCAGTTTTATGAATTTTGTTCTTACATGTGCATGAATGTGATTGAAGCCTTTTCTTCACGAGAAAGGATATTATTTATTAATGAAAAGAGAAGTACTATAAAAAATAAGGAAACGATGACATAGATACTTTTATTCTTTTATATACAATGTAATAATATTTTTGTCATTAAAAATATATATAAAACTAAATACTTGTCTATCCATTAATGGAGAAATCCTTATTCTTTCTTCACCTGCATTCAGATTATCACGCTTACTCTTATCTTCTCCAAAAACCAATTAATAAATACAGTACCTTCGTATGCCCACATAAATTCCACTTATGTTGATTAACACTGTGTAATTGAAGAGTATACAAAATAATTTATTGCTAATATTTCTCTTGAAGCAACGCAGCTCTGTTGTTAAAAGATCTACTGATGGAGTGCCTAATAAATTTGCAAATTTTCATTCTGGACCCAATCAAACAAAATATATATATATATATATAATATATAACCAATAGTTAAACAATCTTATATACACACTAACTCCCTTTGTAATCCTCCCCCTTTTGGTGAAACACCCTTTAAAAACCTCCAAATTCTCTGCAATACAATGTTCAATGAGTCTATCAAAATGCCATTGTGTACCATATGCCCAATTTGGGATCACATCTTCTATCGCACAATATGTGACACTCATGAGCTGTGTGATTGGATAAAAAAATATTTAATAATTAAACTTTTAACTTAAAAACATTTTGTTTAACCAATTGTAACTCATGCCATATGGAGTGGCACAATTTGTACTATAGGACAACAGATGCCCTCCTGTCCAATTTAACATTATTAGTACAACTTGTTAAACCAAGAAGGTGGTGAAGATTCTCCTAATCTTGGCATAAAACCTTCCCTTTCTAGAGACACTTGAAGACCAGCCATTATCCTAACCATAGAAGCCCACAAAACAGGTGTAGCACAGAATGCATAACCAAACACACACAAAGCTCTTACAACCCCATCTGAATACCAAGGAAATGCCATAACCATAAGGACCCCAACAATCCCAAACAAAGGTACCAAAACTGGTAACATTGGCAGCAGAAATGCATTAATAGCAATTGAGCATAGTGTAAAGGTACCAAATAAATAAAGGAGCCAGCCTAGTAGAGGGTGAATTGTGTGAGGAATGATAAAGAATGGTGTTAAGTATGCAGCAATGATGCTCCATACTGCTAATAATTTGAGGCTATTCTGCATTATGCTGATGCTCTTATCGGCACGCCTGTAGCATAGCTTCGAGAGGCTCGGCCTTGCCAAACGAGCCATTGCTAATATCCCGAGGTATATTGTAGATTGGATAAGTATCACAGCCATCTCTGCACCATATCTGCATAACAATAATGAGTCAGATTCTGCAATTGCTTTATGTTAGAGATATAACTATAACAAAGGCATTAACTTTGCTTAAAAGATTAAGCTTTTGGAATAGTTTATTGATCACACATACATATTGTGACAAATTATGTAGAAGGAATGATTATGGTTAGAGGTAGCTAAAGTAGTGTAACATTAATCAAAGGCCACTAGAAACCAATATCATTGAAGTCCAACCGGACAATAATCAGAAAAGATTCCAATTCAAGTTTTGAGCGATTTAAACCGGTCTGGTAATGCAGACAAACCAGTCCGGTCTGGCCTAATAACATTGCTCGAAACAAGCAAAATTCTGGTGCCCCTGGAGAAATACCATTAAACATATACCAATTCATATAGAGCATTGAAAAAGGTAGTAAAAGTAAGAGAAGCAAATCTGTTATGATACACACTAAATGGTATAGTATAGAAATATGGACTTCTCTTACTCAGAAAGCACCTACGAATCTACAGCAACAAAAGAACATTATATAAGGTCTGTTATCTATCTTTTTACACATATGCTCTAAAATCTTGTGTACTTAAAGTTGAAAATGTATCACAAAAGACCACCTTCATTATTTGATCAGAAATGAACACACCAGTTTTGGACCTTACCCCAAAGTTTTACGCCGTTGTTCATGCCACTGCAGGCCTAATGGCAGGACAGGCCATGACCACCAATACCATGGCTTCAACCATGGTGCCCCTGGGAATGTGATCACACTATTTGGTCCACATGGAATGCTCCACCTTAGTTTAAGATCTGAAGCCAGGAACATATTAGACATTAGCATAAACTTCAATTGCACTAAGCCATTAAGATTTATAGTTTAAACTAGATTAAATCCTCATTTCACTACTCAAAGATTATAGTGTTGGCATATGTGTCCTTAACATTATTCTATACTTTATAATGTCACCAAATTGGTCCTTCTAAGAACTTCATCAGTAACATAAAACATTCAATTTAAGGTATTTTAAATCCTTCTGTAATGAACTACTTTAGATGATCAATCTAGGAATACCATTATCTTTCGGTCCTCGAATCAAGTATTTACTCTTTAAAATAATAAAGAAAATGGAAAATTTCTTTCTTGGTTGTAATTAACTCACAATAGTAAGAAGCATCCATTTGATAACCTAAAGGAAGCCTATATATTCCATCAAGCTTGGTTCCATCAAGAGTTGGATGAAACAATGGCTTATCAAGTAAGTCAGGGAAGTAGCTAGTTATGAAACCTTGATCTGCACCATCTTGATTTTCTCTCCCATTCTGTAATTCATTAACCATGTTCTTGAATACAGCCTTAGATGGCTGCATATATCATGTAATTAGAGGTTTAGAACCCATGTAAATATGATAGAGAAGATGGTCACTTTTCAGTTAAAAAGGTACAATTAAGATAAAATAAATGGTATAATTTTTGAAACAACACTAACTTCTCTTGATATTTAGCTTAACTATACTATGCACTCTCTTATTTTAAAACTTACACTCACATGTCTTAAAGATTATGATATTGTTATAGTTACATTACATCATGATATAACTAAAATTATATTAAACTCCTTAAGGATGAGTATAACTTTAAAGAGCAATGCAAAAAAATATTAACAACCTAGAGCAAAGGTGATGAATGCAATTTCCTCTTATTTTATCTTCCTCATAAAATCCAAGATAATCATAATGCTAAGCTACTTTACACCTACCCAGATAGACTAATATATTAAAAATTTAGAATAACATAAATGAATATAAAACATTATGACATCGTTAGATCTATATATCCTATCTCATCTAATAAGATAAAGGCTTATTGTTGTATAAATGGATATAAAGGTTGTGACATCCCAGTCGTGACATGTAACTCCCGGACCTTAAGAACTTATAATAATTGATTCTATTGCAACTTTTTTTAGGGCGAATAAAATAATGTATGTGTATTTAAGCTTGTAAGTGGCAAGCTCAATGCATTTATGGGTCTTGCATGTCAGGTGTTACAAAGACAAGCAATAATATTGTAAAGCATGTCATTGTATGGCACTTTCATTGATATTGATTTTGTAGTAGTTATGGACATGTAGGCCTGTGTGGAAAACACAAGGATTGATAAAGACAGCACAGAATTGTCCACATTGAAACAATTCATCAGTTTTTTGAAGGAAAAGATTGTCAGCATCCAACATCACCACCCTGTCATATTTCACTAGGTTCCATGCGTAGAGTTTGTTCAAAGATAATGTGAATCTCTTGTCAAAATTATTTTGATGTTTGTATGGATTCTTCAAGTTTTCCACTCTTTCTACTTTTGCACCATCTTCCTCTTCACTGGATCACCCCATAAAAAATAAATTGTTGAATTAGCTAACTCAATTAGTAATTGGACATACTTGTATATAGAAATATATCAAATTAAAGCACTTGTTATATATATTCAGAAAGGAAAGTAATGAATCTTCAACATCAAATTTTATCTATTTATACTATTTTTTTATAGGAATAAATAGAAACAATGATTTTTAAGGGATTATATAACAATTATATGAGATTGGATGTTAAACAATAAAATGTTAACTAAAAAATAAAGTCAAATTCAATATATCATACATGATAATGTTGCCTTAGATTAATATACATATTAGATATAATATGATTAAGAATGAATTTATTAGAAAAAAAGTCGAGATAACTCCTATTGTAAATAATTATGTCTTAGATGTTTTGGACACGGTTAGAAACTCGAGTAAGGAAAGTGAGTTAAATTAAGATTTGTAAAAAATTTAGAAATAGATGTATACTAAGAAAAATCATAAACAAAATAATTTAAATATTTATTGTTCAATACTTTATTAATAAATACGATAAATAGTTATGATATTGCTTAGGACTAAAACTTATGGTGTTATAACCATTATACAACTTTTAATCAAGCCATTTTTATATTACGGTGAAGATTCTTTCTATGTAGAAATATAAAGTAATGTGCGTAAAGGTGTGTTTAGCACTATTCTTATGAATATACACATGCATATACCGACTTGCCTAACACAAACAAAGGCAACATTACTTGGAAAATGGATTTGGTGAGGTCTACTCAATTAAATTAGCTATCTTCACGATTAAATGGATTAATAATGGTGTTTTCTATCTCTTATTTATTTTTATTTAATTTGTTAGCTTTTACTTTAAATGGAACCTTTCTGAAAAGAAAAAGATGTAAAGGGATTTGCTCTGATTAGTGATATATAGTCATAGATGATTACTCAAAAGAAAAATTAGAAATTGGGAGTAGGGGTGGAAACAGGTCAGGCCGCTTACCAGGGGCCTATTATCTGACCTATAACAGGTTAGTCCAGACTCAGGCTTTTTGAAAAGCCTATTTAGTTTAATAGGCCAGGCTTTAGGCCGTCCAAATAGCCTATTAAGCCTAACAGACCAGCCTATTTAGTTATATTATATAATCATGTTCATATTTTATAATTTTAATATATAAGTAATGTTATTATATATGTAACTTTAATATAAAAATGTATACAAAAATATAATTTAATTGTTGGGGTTATAAAAATCTATTTAAAAGTATGCATATTATTTATTTAAATATAGACATAATCACCTATTTCAATATAATATAGTATAATAGGCATTTAAATATGCTAACAAGTCAGGTCAGGTGTAACACTGCGAATTTTACGAGTTTGAATTATAAGATTTTACTAATATTTTCATTAATTATATATTCGAAAATGAATTTCTGGGAATTTTCG
>NC_032025.1:13098438-13098772 GCF_001865875.1 Lupinus angustifolius | reverse complement strand
AAAAAACCAGAATTTTAATGAGGTCTCGCTTGGGCGATAATACTTTCGTCTGGGCAAGGAAAGCTCCAGTTTATTTGGAATTTAAAGACGAATTGTCGCCTTGGGCGACTAGTCCCCGCTTGGGCGAGGGACAGTTTGGAAAGATTGAAATAAGATGAGGTTGTGAACAATGCGATGAACCCGGGTAGGGTGTTGTGGTATAAAGTTGTGGAATGAGATCATGTCTTAAATAGTATAAAAATGATGTTGTGAAAGTATTGTTATGATGCCTTGTTGGGCAAGTATCCGACTTGAAGTCGTGAACTAGGGGGTACCCTAGTAAGGATCCATAATA
>NC_032025.1:13071658-13098338 GCF_001865875.1 Lupinus angustifolius | reverse complement strand
GTTTAGTGGCGATGTAGTTTCCGCCTTTGTTGACCTTATATGTATGACTAATTATGACTTAACCATTTATATGAATTGTGTTATTCAGAAAATTGTGAATCAGGTTAAGTTATCATTCGATAACGATAAGTTGATTTTCCGCATTTGAGTTACTTAAAGTGATGTCCCGGAAAAGGAAGGTTTTAAAAGGAAACAAATTTTATACAATCTCTTTATTAAAAAAAAAAAATTTACCCATTTTTCCGCAATGTTTTTGAGAAGTATTTTTCGGGGCGTTACATCAGGCTTTTAAACAGGATGCTTAGGCTTTGAAAAAAAATTAAACATGCTAATAGACCATGCCCATGCTCCTATATGTTATACATGCTCAGTCTGTTTAAGACAAAGCCTAACCTGACCTGACCTATTTCCACATGGGAGTTCTACCATTTTAGAAAGGGACAATGGGTGAAGATGTGGTTTAACCATTCCCTCATCAAATTTGTAGTGAAGATGTGAAAATTTATATAAGACAAATAACTAAATCAGATTTAGCAAACACAAATTATTATTATTTTAAATGTTATTTTAACAACCAATTTATAATAACTTTTAGCTATGTGTATAAATAATAGTTGAAAGACAGGCAAGAAAAAAATAATTTAATTTTTATAAGAGAACTTATTGAATATGGCAGGTACAAATAACACTACTTTTGTTTTTATGTAATAAAAAATTTAAAGATGAAATGACTAAAATTAATACATAGATAGTAGTATTCTAATTAGGCAATAGTAGTATAGTAACACAAGCAACTTTAGAATTTTACTCATCTACCATAAAATAAATGTAACCGAGAGGTTAATAGATAAAATTAAACAAAAATACATACGTGACATGGTGAGAGGTGTTTGAAAGATAAATTTATAAAAAAAATAATTCTTAAAAAAACTATAGAAAGATCAGAAGCTTCCGTGTAACTAATGTTTAATAAAGTTGTTTGCTAAACACACTTGCTATTAGAAAGACTTGTTGCACACCCTAGCGTTTGAATGAGATTAGAAAAACAATTAGCATCACATAATAGATGGTAGGGTAAAAATATATTGATAACGAAAAATATGCCAATAACATAACACTGACGTTTTAAATTGTTATTACTCTACATGATATTATCTCCACGTCTCAACTTTTAAATATCATACTATATTTTATAATAAGAGAAACACACGAATATCATATTGCATGAATTTGATATAGTTTACTGTATCATCTACCATTTATGTTTTATCTTTATTAATTCTTCAAAAATTATGCATATGTCTTTATAATGACAACACATAAATATTAGACTATTGTATTATTATAAAAATCCTATATGATAAATGATGGATGAACAACCATTGAGTAACACACGAATGTGGAAGCTAATAATTATAGAACACTCCTTTCATTTTTATTTAAGTGTCTTTAAAGATTGTAATGCACAAATTAATAAGTATAATTAATATATCCATTTGTATTAAATTTATAATATTATTAGTTAACGCTCTAATAATTATAATCAATATTTTTCATTTATTATGTCTCTTAATATTAATTAGGTAACTGTAAAGTTATAAAAGGTTGGATTTGTTTTTTAAGATACAAATGAAAGAAACAAATTCAATTTGCTAAAAAGAAAGTTATAAATGAATGGTCCCATAAGCTAACTCGATTAATAGAAGTGTGAGTACCTAGATTCAAATGCTAAAACAATTTCTCCCATGAAAAAAGTTACCTATAAAAAAATTGAAAACTAATATGTAAAGACAAAATTTTCCAAATATAATTACACACCTTAGTAGTGAATAGTGATGACTTCTTCTGATCACGTAAATTCAAAATTTAAACCTAAAATACTTTATTTATGTCAGTCAATGCCTTTCTTTAGAACAAGTCAACAAACATATATTGATACATTATAGTACAAATAGACAAAGGATATTCGAATCAAAGAGTCTATCAAATGCAACCACACTAAATATCTTACATGAAAATCAATAAATTGATCAATCAATTTTATATCTAACTACATTATTTTTATATCTAAATTGAGTTTATTTCAACAGTGAAATTTAACTATCTACCCTCTTTGCCTTTAAATTAAGTAACGTGTTTGACATAGTCATTAGATTTAGTCGCTATGTTTATTTAACGAAAAAAAATAACTAATGATGTTTAATTTCTGATTTATTTAGCCAAACTATCAGTTTTTGGATGTTAAATTCAAATAATTGCCTACTTAAAATTTCAAGAAATAATTAAATACTTATTTTTCAGTAATAATATCTTTATGAAAAAGTAAATAATAAGAGATAAAAAAATCAAATAGTAAAATACTAAACAAATATTATTTGTCTTAATTTAAATAAAACTAATAAGATTTTGAATTTAGAGTTTAGTATCTATGCACTTATGTATAAAGATTTATACATAGTCAGTATACATCATTCATTTGTATTATTTTTTTCGAAAAGTCACTAATAATAAAAATAAATAATAAATAACTCAATAACATTGTATAAAACTCATATGGTGTGAATGCATATATTTTCTAAGTTAAATTTATTCCCATTCTACATATTTTTAAATGAGGGAAGACTTTGATTCTAATGTAATGTTTGCCGACTAGATAAACAAATAGGAACAAGAGAGGAAAAAACGAGAAAAAGGACGTCCAAGATTCCATCTTTTGACACTCGTACTTCACGCTCAATCCCAAAGCCTACCAACTTTCAAGTAACTCACACCTCCTCATAACTTCTAAAATAATAACTTCAATTATTAGTACAACACAGCAAATTTCAGAATAGATAGTGTATAAATTTTATACGTTATAACTATATCAAATATCATTTATATTTATTCATGATCAACTTTTCAAAAAAATAATACAAATTAATTATAAATAATGTATTATCTATATATAAACATTTATATGAGTAGTATATAGATATTACACTTTAATACAAATTAATTCCATGTTACTACTGCTAATAATAATCTGATTTTCCCCATAAGCAATGCAAAACTACTTTTGAACGAGCTTGAATATAATAACCGGTGAGTAAAAATGAATAATTAATCATATATTAACTATCTAAAAATATTAAACTAATTTACCCTACCTCAGTGGCGGATCTTGATCTAAATTTTAGAGGGGGCAACAATATTTAACTACAATTTTATTACTAAAATTAATTGAGTAACGATGAATATGAAGGATCATATAAGATAAAATTTTTAGTTATTTACTTTTCAATATAAATTACTATATAATTTACAAATTTATCTTCTATCTTACTACATAATTTTGTTTGGTTATTTTTGTTGCTGAAAATGATATTTATGTAGTAACTAAACCATAATAGCTAAAATAAGATGAAACAATATATGACTAACGACGAATGATTGAGAATTTGTTTTTGTTATGATTGAGAATTTTTCAAACTTGAATGACTAACGACAGGACAACAAAACTTTGAAATTGATATCTCAAACTAATCTTTTGTTGCTAATTGAAATTCACATAATAGATTTTTGACAAAAATACATATCTTATAAATATTAAATAAATTATAAGCATCATTAGTGTATATATTATCAATACATACATAATATCTTTGATCAAATGTGAAATAGTTACTAACTTAAATGAAATCATATTATTATAAGAAACATCAACATCTACATATTAAGAATTTTTTTATCAATTATGTATAATTTTTTGAAGGATAACACATGTTATACTATATTTATTTATAATCTATAAATGTGTATTTCCATAAAGACGTCATTTGGGTGGATGAAGTGAAGTACATATGCTTTTCCAAAAAATATGTCATTATATATATCACTTTTTATAATTTAAGAGTTTAATAATTAAATATTCAACCATAACCAGTGACACATGAAACAACATAGGATATATTGCTATAGGTAAAGAGGTAAAAAACTGAAAATTCAGGGGGGCAGTTGCCCCCACCTGCCCTTTACATGTTCCGCCTCTGCCCTACCTATTCAGTTTTATATTCCATTTCGAACAAGACAATGGGAACTGGGCATGGATGCCCCTAAATCCATAAACATTATGCGCTGTGACACGACAATCAAACCAATCAAACGGTCCCTATTTGCCAACCTTATCGGTTATCGACACTATGATCTCTACTTATAGCCATAAACAGTACTATATTTGGCTGGGGTGAGGTTTGCTGCCCCCAATAACCGACTTAGCCCCATTTTGATGGTTTTAAGTTAGACAAAAAATATATACACTAATTTTATACTATTTATTATTCATATTTTATGATAACTATTTTTTTATAAAATGTAATATAAATAAATGATAGATAATTTATTGATCATTTATAAAATTTTATAGTGTTAATCTTTTAATTAAGCGATTTGATTAATTAAAATAAATGACATTGTAAATAATATGTATATTTTTTTAAGTAAAGTTTTTTATCAGAAGGGAAGGGAAATTGTATATTTGTGGAGGTTAGAAGGATGAAGATTACTTGTTCCAAATCCAAATGTTATATTTTATGTTCCAAGCTAATTACAATATTGTATTTTATTAGTTTTTATTTTTAAATTTTTTATTTTATCTATATGTTAATATATGATTGATTTAGGATAAAGAATAAGATATTGTTGACGGACACAAAACCCATACGAGGTTAGAAGCCATTTCTTTGACAAAAAGGAAAGATAGAAAAATAGTAGGAATTTAAACCCAATCAGTCAAGTCATAACTCTACCAACTAAGATATACAGAAGATGCAATTCCTTACTATAAAGGGTAGTCATCATCCAAGTAGAGATTTTCAATTTAACGAGGATGCTTTTTTCTTCCTCCACAAATAAGTTAGAAATCAAATTTCTTACTCTTTGAGGAATATGTCCACTGCTCTAAGATTAACCATTGACTCATGATGATAATTAAAATAAAGTCCTCTACAAAGTGGCATTCCAAAATTCTAACCCAACAAAAAAAATTGTTCAGCAATACAATCCGTTTCTGCAACGATCAATGGAGTGTTTATGTTTTTTATTTACAACATCTACACACTATAAAATTTAAAATTAAAGTTGTTTTTAGATGTTTAATACATTAACTATTTCTTTATTTATCCTATGTTTTAAGCATTATGTTAGGAGTTTCATATTGAGTAAAATAACAAACTCAACGTAATACTTAAACTATGAGACTCTCTCATATAATAGATTAGTCTTTTGAATTAAGTTCTTCTTATGTGCTTAAATTTGAAATTAAAAAGTTGGGTACAAGATGAATATAGAGTATAGAAGAATGACTTACAGAGCTCGAACCCATCGATTAGGGACATCATTAGAAGCAATAACAACAAGATCAGCATCAACTTTGAGCTTAGCCAAGGATTTAAGCAAAACACGTATAGCTATATAGAACTCATAATCCCTTGGTGTTCCCACGTACATCATAGTAGCATATGCATTCTTTGCTTCAACACATGGTATATTATTTGACAAGAACCATATCCCAAATAACAACAACATCAACCTTCTCAAAAAACTTTCATCATGGTGGCCACGTTGTGCCATACCCCAAAATTTGAAGAAAGGGAATAAACTACAAGTGGGTCTTAAAACTATTATTAGAAGAAGGGATATAAGACATATAACACATATATATAGTGACTAAAATGTATAAACTATATATATTATATTATATTTGATGGGTTAGTTTTGTGCTTGTTGTAGAAAATTGGGTACTTTGATATTTCTCTGTGTCCCTTGCCTCTCTTCCCCTTTGGCGTGTGTGGAGCATGAAGTTCCACGAAATGAATAGGGATAGAAGGATGGTGAAGAGTCTTTTGGGAGCAAAGTGAGGGAAATATGATAAAGGGAAGATTGAAGAGAGGAAGAAAAATACTTTATATATCATCAAAGGGAGGAAACAGCTCAGAAGGAATCTTATCAAATTTGATCCTTTTAAATCCCTTTTTTCTATTTATATCTCATGTGTGATACTTGAAAATTCAATAGCCTATTAATTATTTTTTCTAATGTTTATTATTATTTAATATTTTATTTATGAGTGTAAGTTGTTAGTATTATGAGTGAGCATGAACTAGGTTGGGACGAGTTAAGACTTGTTCTTATCCAACCCTAAATGTTGGCAGAGTCATTTTTTTGAACTCGTATTCGACCCTAGATCCGAAGCTAACCCGACCCTAAATATTGTTCGCAGTAGCCTTTAAACTCGACCTAGATTCAACTAAATATGATGTATACTCATTTTAGATAAAATCTTCTCAATATTATTTATTATTATGATTATGTAATTTGACACTAGGTAGTTGTTAAACTACTAAGCATCTTTTTCATGTCTTCATCAAGCTTCTTCATTATGCTCTTCCTCTTTTCCTTCACTAATCATGTTTTTCTTTCTTTTCTCTAGGTTTAGTTTTTCTCCTTGGACTTATTGAGCCTGAATAACCCATTTTCCTTTATAGTCTTTTAAATTGTTATTTATGTTATTTTAGTTAGTTTGTTTTTCCTCTTTTAGTAACTTTTTATATAAGGTGTTTTTGTATCATCTCTCAAATATATGAAATAATACAAAATACTCATCTTCTTTAAAAGTTTTTCTCTATTCTCTCACGACTTCAACTATTATCAAAATGGTATCAGAGCTTAGGCTCTAATTCATCTATCATTGTTTTCCTCTCAACTTTACCACATCTTTTCCAAATAGTTTTCTCCTTTCTTTTCGTTTCATCAAACATGGCAAACCAAGTTAATTCTTTTGAACCACACACCAACCCTCATATTCTCTCTATTAATGAAAAATCTGTCTTGATTCCTGTTACCTCATTACTGAATGGTAAGAATTATCAATCGTGGTCTAGAAGCATGTAGTTGGCGTTGGAATCCAAGAACAAGCTCGATTTCATTAGTAGAGGCATACCCTCAGCCCCATCCTAATGATCCTCTTCATGGTTCTAGATGTGTAATACCATGGTTTTATCGTGGATCCAACACTCAATTGAAAAATCAATTGTGAAATCAATATTGTGGATGAATGATGCAAGTGATGTATGGAAAGACTTGCAAGAACGTTTCTCCCAATCAGACATCTTCAAAATTGCTCAGCTGATTGAGTAGTTCTATCATCTCAGCTAAGGTAACATAGATATCTCATACTTTTATACCGAATTGAAAACATTATGGGAAGAAATAGAGACCTATATGCCTATCAGAGAGTGTAAATGTGCCAATACATGCTCATGTGGCTTTATTGAATCCACCAAGACCTACAGAGAGCAAGACTACACAATTTGGTTTTTGAAAGAGTTGAATGAGCAATATGCTCATGTGAAATCATAGATAATGCTCATTGAGCCCCTTCCCAATATCAGTAAGAATTTCTCCCGGATAATGCAACAAGAAAGACATCTGCATAATCCAACAAGTTCCATAGAAATGGATGCCAAGATCTTAGCAACAAACTCACAATCAAAATACAATTCAACCAGTTCAAGAAACAATACTAATCCTTATTATGACTCTAGAGGCAGAGGAAGATCCAATATTAGAGGCAAACGAGGCAAACTCAACAACTCTGGAAGAGGTTTAGGGAACAAATTTTGTACCTTTTGTGAAAGGAATAACCGTACCATAGAAACATGCTTTCTTAAGCATGGTTATTCTCTAGGCTATCAGTCCAACAAATCTGGAAGGATGGTTAACCATACTATAGGTATCATTAATTCTCAATGGCTCCTTGACACATGAGCCACATATCATATTCAAATGATCTGACAATTTTCAGCACACAAAGACTAATTACTCCCATACATATCACATTGCCTAATGGTAATAGAGTCAGCACCAATATATGTGGCACCATTAGATTAAGCAAATATTTTGTCTTATCTGTTTGTTCCTACCTTTCATGTAAATTTGATATATGTGCATAAATTGACTACTACCATGAATTGTCAGCTTATTTTCTTACTAAATAGACGTGCCATTGTGCAAAACCTTCCAAGGAATATGATTGGTTCAACTAAGCTAGAGCAAGGTCTTTATGTGCTTGATCTCCAACCTACTGATTCTACTAGACATACTACCTTTATCTTTCAACACAATGTAAAGAAAACTATGCAAATTTCCTCATGACATAAGAGATTAGGCCATATTTCTCAAAATGTTTTGATGCTGCTTTGTAAATAGTACAATTCCTTACCTATATGTAATAAAGATTTTTCTCCATGTGATATTTGCTATATAGCTAAACAGAAAAAAAAAATCTCATTTTCACTTAGCACAACTCATACTACTGAACCATTTACCTTATTGCATGTAGACATATTGGGACCATATGCTACCCCATCAATGTTTGGACACAAATATTTTCTAACATTGGTAGATGGTAACACTAGATTTACTTGGGTAATTTTTATGAAAAGTAAGGTTGAAACATATCTCATCTTATTAATTTCCTTGCATACATTGAAACTCATTTTCACACCAAGCTAAAGTTCTTGAGAACTGATAATGTCATTGAATTTTTGATGCATGATTTCCTTTCATCAAAAGGAATCATCCATCAAAGAACTTGTGTGGAAACCCCTCAACAAAATGGTATTGTTGAGAGGAAACATCAACATATTTTAAATGTGGCTAAAGCCTTGTTCTTACAATCCCACCTTCCTCCCAAGTTATGAAATTTTGCCATCCAACATGTCACTCATCTCATAAATAGGCTGCCAAGCCCCCTCCTAAAAAATAGAAGCCTCTTTCAATGCTTATTCTCTGAATTACCCTTTATATCCCATCTAAAGTTGTTTGGTTGTTTAACCTTTACCAACACTATTAGTACCCATAGAACCAAGTTAAATGCTAGATGTAGAAAATACGCCTTTGTTGGTTACAAGGATGGCACAACAGGTTACATATTATATGACTTAGTTTCTCATGACATATTCTTCTCTAGAGATGTTCTCTTATATGAGGATACTTTTCCTTTCCTCAAATTAGATATCTCTCTTGTTACACATCACAACTCTAATCCCTCATCCACACCCTTACCATCATATACACCTCCAACACTAGACAATGACCCTATAATTCCCCTTACCCCCACACCTGAACCCACCCATACCACCACTACTCCCCTACAACCAGACAATCCTTTAGGAATAGAAGACAATCCTTTCACCTTTAAGACTACCACTGTGACCTTGCCATAACATCTCAAGTCCAAACCAATTCATCTTCAAGTACTTCTCACCCTTTATCTTCTAATATTTCTTATAGGAATTGTTCTAATCCTTAAGAAATTTCATGCACACATGCATCTCTTGCAGTGCCTCACTAAAGGGCATTTTGATATATGATTTCTTAAGAATATCTAAGAATTTCCCATATTTTCTTTCTAACTTTGCCATTGCAATTCTTTGGGGAAAAGGAATTGGTGATACATATGGTGGTGGTGCTACTTACTTAGACACATTTTCAGAATTTTGTTCCTCTTCAGGGAGTTGTGTCTCAATATGTTTCTCTTTCACTTGTATATCATGCTTAGTTTGTGGGACATCATTGAGTTTCTTCCCACTCCTTAATCGGATAGCCTTACAATGTTCATTATTTGGATTTTTCTCTGGCTTTCCTTGAAACATCCCTATTTGCGTATTAAAGTTGCTAACTTGTTGGGCAATTTGTATTTCTAACATTTTCCATAGATGGTTAGGTTTTCTATCTTAGAATTCAAATCATTTAACATATTTTGAACATATTTATTAATCATGATTTGATCCTCTTGAATTTATTAAGGTTAGCAAGTACTTTTTCATGATCTTCCATTATTGTTATAAGAGTGAGATCAATAGAAGAAGATTATACCTGTGGAAACCGTGTTGGATGTTTCCTATTATATTGCTCATCTTGGTGTTGATGATTTAGAGTGTTATTACTCCTCCAGGAACGATTGGGATTGTTCTACCTATATGGTGGGTTGAATTCTTGCCCTATCCTCTCCTTATAGTCATAGTAATTGCGTGATTCAGGTTGTTCATTGGACCAAGCTCCATGTATAGGTTCAATGAATTGTTTGCATTCAGACCACTCATGCCCTTTTGCTCCACACCCCTCACATGTTGCAGTAGACCCAATAACATTAGCATGGTGTTTTTCTAGCTTTCTAAACCTTTGAGAAAGATTCTCCAATGTGGAAATTACCTTCTCCATCTGATTTCCTGAATATTGTGCACCAAAGTCTCTTCTTGGATGGTGTCTCCTGTCATTCACCCATTGGTGATGATTGGAAACTACATTCTATGTGATCCTTGAAGCAACATCAATTCCTTTGCATATAAAGGCACCACCTACTAAAGAGTCCAACAATTATTGTGATGGAAATACTAGCCCACTGTAGAAGTTCTGAACCAGCATCCAAGGTGGAATACCATGACGAGGGCAAGCTTTAGTCAACTCATTCAATCTTTCCCAAGCTTCAACAACTGACTCCCCATCCTTTTGACTGAAGTTCTGGATGAGGTGCCTATAGTGCACAGTTTTGGAAAGAGGAAAGTATTTGTTGAGAAAAGCCTCCTCCAAAGTTCGTCATGTTGCTTAAATTTCAGTATTTTGATTCCTTAGCCACATCTTATCTATAAGGGAATATGGAAATATGCGGACACGAATGACACCTTCAGAAGCCCCATGAATCCTCACTGTCTCACAGAATTCCATGAATTGATCAATACGGGCATTCAGATCTTCATGAGCTCCTCCTCCAAATTGGGTTTGCATCACTATTTGGATCAAAGAAGATGGCAAAGAAAAGTTCTCTACCTCAATAGCTAGGCGGATTATTCTAGGACGTGTACTTTGAGCATTAGGGGTTGCGTAAACGTGATGTAGTTTTCATGTTGTTCATCCATTGTTTGCATATGCACACGTCTTTCTCTTGCTCTTTCTCTTTTTTTTCTTCTTCTTCTTCTACGGAAAGTCCTTTATGACTCTGATTAGTAATTTGAATTTTGCATAAACCAAATGAGCAACCTGCAAAGATACCAAGAAAAAGGAAATGCGTAATACACTAGAGTAAAGTAATAAATTAATTGAGAATTATAGAAATTTTGACACAGTCCCCAACAATGGCGCCAAAAACATGATAGGGCAAATCGCAAGTGCACAATTGTGTCGTCAAGTAATCAAATATCAATCTCACGAGGACTGAAAAATTCCTTTAATTATAATAACTTATTTATACTTAACTCAAATAATGAATAAAATTAAATTTAGAACAGTTGAACAGTTGACAAGAATAATTATCAAAATATTAAAATGGAATTGAAATCTAATTTAGGATGAGTTCTCAGGATAAGGGTTACCGCCTTTACACTCGCAAATCTTTGTTTTGCTCCTTTTCATGAACTTAAAATTGTGAGGGTCAATTGCTCTTTGATATGTGTCATCCTTTCTCGAGCTTCGACACGTGTAATGAGTGATTGATCATTGGTCGGGTCAGGTAATGTTTGATCCCTACCCAATCCTAAATATTATCTGTGTCGAATTTTTTTGACTTGAACCCGTCCCTAGAGCCAATGAGACCCGACCCGGTTCAGACTCGATCATGATTGGGCCATACTGGATAAGTGGATAGGGTCGAGCCCTACTCACCCTTAGTCAGTATAAAGATTTATATACAATTAGTACATCATACAGTGTTCATTTCTATCATTGTTTTGAAAAATCGATAATGATAAAACATGTATACATTTTTTCTTCTTCTTTATTTATTGTCATAAATTAAAGGAGAAACTTAATAAATATGGAGAAAAATAATATATAAGGAAGAAACATAATAAATAACATAAGGCATGCTTTATTGTATTCGTGTTAATAACAAATATGATTCATTCCAGCTCTACTCATCATGATTATGATTCATTGAGGGGTTTTGTTGATGTTTATGCCTGTCTAAATCAAAGGTTCTACTCATTTGAGTTTGGTGTTGTTCATCTTGGCTAAGGCCATTCTCTTGAATTGTTCATCTATCAATTTGTAAAATGCTTACATCTATCATCTAAGCATGTGGTTGTGTTTAAGGCGATTTTAATCTTAGGACAACCCGAAATGGATTAGTTCCTTATTCAAAAAGGTGAGGCGATATTCTTGGTATTACCAAAAAAAATTCTAAGATTCTCATATTGCCTCCTTTCCTAGTATACCCTATTATTCGGGTCAAAACATTTTTAGGCCTATATGTCCACTGGATCATAGGCTTATTTTCGACCTACGCCAAATCTTCTGAAGTTTCTATCTTATAGATTTACTCATTATTTATAATGGTAATGTTAGAAATTTATAATTTATAATTAAGGTGGACATCATATATTTGATATAATGATATTGGCTATTTATTTTGGAGGTTACATTATAAGTGATCTAATTACTGACACCTCATATATTTCTAAAAGTTGATAATGGATATCGGCTTAATGGGTGGATACCCATCAAGTTAACATATAGGAGATAATTGGAACCCTATAAGTTAACACATAAGGAAGGTTATGGTCTCCAACACACCAAATCAAAATTCAGTTTTCTCATCTCCCTATCAAAGTGAAAACACAAGTTCCAAGAGGAATCAGAGATTCGGTTGAGGAAGACCATCATACCAAAACCCATCTCAGAAAACGTAGATCATAAGAGTACATTCAGGAACATGGATTCAGGTATGATACTGCATCCTTTGTTTCAGATATGTGTGTGAGAATCATGAGATTCAAGATCCTAGGATTGGTATTTCAACAATCACAAGGAATTTCCAAGAAGTGGTATTAGAGCTTTAGGTTCTGAATTTTATGATTCTCCATAAAGAGTGTGTTTCCAATTTTTGTATGAAACCTAAATTTAATTTGGGAATTTTTTTGTTTGCTTCTACTATAATGTTATGAAAATTGGGAATATCTAAATTGATCATTTATGCTACATCTTAACAGTGTTGAATTTAGTGGATTTAACACATGTTCTCTATTTAATTCAATATATATATATATATATATATATATACTGTTATATATATATATATATATATTGTGCAGTGTTGAATTGGGAATTCATGTCCAGTGTTAATATGTGTTAATATATTTATTTGGAACGATGTGTATTGTTGAATTCACTGCCTGCATTTTTTTTCTCCACCTGTATGCTTATGAATTTGCACAGCCTGGTTTTGGATTCAGTGCAAATTAGAAATTCAAATTTTCTTTATCCTATATGTTTATGAGTTCATTTGATATAGTTGTTATAGAGAGAATAACATGAATTTGCAAAGTTTATCGTTGCACTCATATTATGTAATTGGGTATCAAGTGTTTACCTTTTTTTATGAGGTGTTTATTTCTTTTTCTTTCAAATTTATGTAATTGGGTATTATGTTTTGATCTGAATATATATGTTACTCCTATTATCACGGTCTGATCAAATATATATATTAGTTATGCTTTATATGTTTTAAAATATGTATGAGCATAATTGATTTGAAATTATATTGTGGGATTAGATTTGATATGAAGTTTTTAATTCCAGGATTATTTTTTTTTGTAATTGACCCATATTGTGTTTTTATTTTGTCTGGTAATTTTTTTGAATTAATTAATGCAATTTGTTGCCAAAGTAACCTCTATTATGAAAATTAATTGAAATTACACAGATGAGTATGAGATTATTTATACGAAGTGTGTTCGCCCCAAAGGAATACACAATTTGGCCAAATAATAACATACATGTGATGATAAATATGTAACAATTATAAAGTTTCTTTTTCACGTGAATAATAGTCGGTCCAAAGAAAAACTATTATTTGACAGAACTAATTGTTAATATTTGATCATTACATTGAGAGTACCACTTACAAATTGATTTCTCTATCCAAATACTAGAAATTGATGTTGTGCTAGGTATCTTGTGATGAGTCTATTATGTGAACATATCTTGTTTTTTATATATATTACATGAGTTGTTTGTTTAGATTTGAACATGTTATTAATTCTTTGTCCTGTGGATTCATTATCTTTTAGCAATGCTGCAAATTTTTCTACTCAAATCAGTAACATTCCATTGCAGAATGGGAAAAACTTTAAGGTCTGGAAGGAAGCTGTAGAAATTATTCTAGGCTGTATGGATTTGGATCTGGCACTTTGTGTGGAGAAATCCATTTCCACTGCGGAAAACCTTGTTGAGGCTAAAATTGAGAAACAGGAATGCTCTAACCGAATGTGCCTGATGATCATGAAACGATCTATTCCAAATGCATTTTAGGGCTCTATATCTGAGGGTGAAAGTGCAAGGAAGTTCCCTGAAGAAATAAAACAATTCTTTGCCAAGAATGAAAAGGCGGAGACGAGTACCCTTTTGGCTAAACTTGTCTCCATGAAATATAAAGGCAAAGGGAACATAAGGGAGTATATTATGGAGATGTCTAGTCTCGCATCAAAACTCAAGCACTTAAGTTAGAGCTTGGTGATGACCTGCTCGTGCACTTGGTTTTGATCTCTCTTCTTGCACACTTTGGGCAATTCAAAGTCAGTTATAACACTCACAAGGACAAATGGTCCCTTAATGAGCTTATATCTTACTATGTGCAAGAGGAAGAGATGTTGCAGAGAGATAAGACTGCAAGTGCTCACTTGACTTTGACCCCTCAAAATAAGAAAAGAAAGAGCAATAAGGGTGTTGTGAAAAAGGGCCTTCTCAGCAAAAGAAATTGAAGAGTAATGAGGAATTTATCTGTAAGAAGCAAGGACACATGAAGAAAGAGTGTCCTAAATATGCCTCATGGCATGTAAAGAAGGGTAAATTTCTCACTCTTGTTTGTTCTGAAATTAATTTGGTTTTTGTACCTAATGATACTTGGTGGGTAGATTCTAGTGTTACAACTCACATTAGTACCACTATGTAGGGTTGCATGTGGAGCCGGCAACCAAGTGATGATGAAAGATTCATCTTTGTGGGCGATGGTAAAAGGGTTGCAGTTGAGGCTATTGGAACATTTAGATTATGTTTAAGAACTGGTTTTCATTTGGATTTGTTTGAGACATTTGTTGTACCGTCTTTTAGGCGGAATTTAATTAGTATTTCTAGCTTGGACAAATTTGGTTTTTCTTGTTCTTTTGGAAATAATAAAGTTAGTCTCTATCAAAATTCAAATCTTGTGGTTTTGGTTCATTAATTGATAATCTATATATGCTTGGTGTTTCTAGTTCCACTAATGAAATAGTGCAAAACAAATTCACGTGGTACAAAACGAAAATTAGAAGAGAATTCTGCCACCTTATGGCACAAGTGTTTAGGTCATATATCTAAATAAAGAATTCAAAGACTTGTGTCGGATAAAATTCTTGACCCTTTAGATTTATCAGAATTTGAAGTCTGTGTTGAGTGCATAAAGGGAAAACAAATAAACAAAGGGAAATTAGGTGTCGAAAGAGCTAAAGATGTCTTAAAACTAATACATACGGATATATGTGGTCCTTTCCTTATGGCTTCTTGGAATGGATAACATTATTTTATTACTTTCATAGACGATTAATCTAGATATGACTACCTATGTCTTATACATGAGAAGTCCCAATCCTTGGATGTTTTCAAGTCTTTCAAGGCTGAAGTTGAACTTCAACTAGGAAAGAAAATTAAGGCTGTCAAATCTGACCGTGGTAGTGAATACAATGGCATATATGATGGATCAGGAGAACGACGTCCAAGGCCATTTGTGCTTTTCCTCATAGAGTGTGGAATTGTTTCGCAATACACTATGCCAGACAAACATAGCATGAATCGTGTTGCTGAGCGACGAAACAGAACTCTTAAGGATATGGTGAGAAGTATGATTAGTCATTCTTCTTTGCTAGAGTCTCTATTTGGAAAAGCTTTAAAGACTGCAGTTTACATCTTTAATGAGGTGCCAAGTAAAGCAGTTAACAAAACCTCATATGAGATTTGGACTAATAAAAGGCCAAGCTTAAACTACTTGCACATTTGGGATTGTCCAGCTGAGGCACAGTCTTATAGACCGCATGAAAGAAAACCGGACTCAAGAACAGTTAGTTGTTATTTTGTTGGCTATGTTGAATGCTCTCGAGGCTATAAATTTTATGATCCCATATCAAGACACTTTTTTGAGACGGGAAATGCAAGATTTATTGATGAAGTTAATTTTGGGAAGGAAGAGAACATAAGAAATGTTGTCTTCGATGAAGAACATGTCACTGATAGTGAAAAAGTTCTTGTGCCTATTACCATTCAAGGAATAAATTCAGGTAATAGAAGATAATGTTCAGAATATTGTCCTTGACAATATTTCAGAACAAGACAACAATGAGGTTCTCCCTCAAATACCTATAGAACAAATTCAACAACCTCAAGAACTAGAAGTGCCATTAAGGAGATCCGCTAGAGAGAGGAGAAGTGCAATTCCTGATGATTATATTGTATTCCTTTAAGAGCATGAGGTTGACATTGGGTTAACAGAAGATGATCCATTGAACTTTTGTCAAGCCATGAAAATTTCTAACTCTCAAAAGTGGATCGATGCCATGAAGGATGAGATGAAATTTATGCATGATAATGACGTTTGGGATCTAGTCGAATTACCCGAAGGTGCGAAACTCATTGGTTGCAAATGGATATTTAAAATCAAGAGAGATTTGGAGGGTAATATTGAAAGATATAAAGCTCGTCTAGTTGCTAAAGGCTTCACTCAGAAAGAAGACATTGATTATAAAGAAATTTTCTCTCCAGTATCTTCGAAGGATTTTTTTGAATAATATTTGCGCTAGTAGCTCATTTTAATTTAGAGTTACATTAGATGGATGTTAAGACTGCATTTCTAAATGGTGACATTAAGAAAATGGTCTATACGATGCAACCATAAAACTTTGTGTCAGTTGGCTCAAAGTCTATGATATGCAAATTAAAGAAATTCATCTATGGTGTTAAACAAGCTTCCCGTCAATGGAATCACAAATTTCATCAAGTTATTACCTCGTATTGTTTTGAGGCAAATAAAGTTGAAGATTGTGTATACCATAAGTTCAGTGGGAGTAAATTTATCTTCCTGGTATTATATGTCGATGACATATTGCTTGCTAGTAGTGATATGTGACTATTACATGACACCAAGAGATTTCTAATGAAGAATTTCGAAATGAAAGATCTTGGGGAAACTTCTTTTGTATTAGGTATTCAGATACTAAGAGATCGCTGTCAAGGTATCCTAAGGTTATCACAAGAAAGCTATATAGTTAAAGTCCTGGATAGATTTGGCATGAAAGACAGTAAACCAGGGGATACCCCTATAGCTAAGGGAGACAAGTTTAGTCTCGAACAATGCCCCATAAATGACCTTGAAAGATTAGAGATGCAAAATATTCCTTACGCATCTGCAGCAGGAAGTCTAATGTATGCTCAAGTTTGCACACGTCCCGACATAGCATTTGTCATGGGAGTTTTGCGAAGATATTTGAGTAATCCTAGAATGCATCATTCGAATGCAGTCAAACGTGTTATGTGTTACTTGAAGAGAACAAAGGAGTACATGCTCACTTATCGGAGGTCTGGGAATTTAGAGATCATTGAGTACTCTGACTCCGATTTTGCTAGATGTCTAGATAGTAGAAACTCCACCTCTGGATATGTGTTTGTATTGGCTGGAGGTGTTATCTCTTAGAAATCTGTGAAACAAACGCTTATAGCTCCTTCAACCATGGCTGCAGAGTTCATGGCTTATTTTGAAACATCAGACCATGGCATATGGTTGCAGAATTATGTCATTGGCTTACTTATGGTCGATGATATTGAAAAATCATTGCATATTTATTGTGAGAATAAGTCCGCAGTTCTTTACTCCAACAACAATAGGAGCTCTACAAAGTTAAAATTCATTGACATTAAGTTTCTGGTTGTTAAAGAAAGTGTTCAAAATGGACAAATTTCCATAAAATATATAGGGACAAATTTTATGCTAGCTGATCCACTGACTAAGGGTTTTGTACCTAAAGTCTTTCATGAGCATGTTGCTCATATAGGTGTTGTTCCTTAGTTTAGTGGGAGTCTATATGTTTTATGATTTACTTTGGATATTATATACAGTTTTTTATGGATAATAAAGACTTTGGATTGATCTCACTAAAGAATAAAGAAGGATCAGTTGGAAATAGACATGTTGAGATCACATCGCATGAAATTTCCATGTCAATCATCCATATTTGATCTATGTCATTGAGAAAATTAATATGGTGATCATCGTGGTCGAGTCACGCTTGCATGTGATGAAAGTCACGGTGGTTCCATAGTTGTTATATGAGATAGACCAGATTATATTAAGGAGAAGTCTAAATGTAAATAACGTGTGGATGTGCGCTTAAAGAACTTGTGATATAATTGTATCAGGAAGATATGAAGCCCAAGTGGGAGATTGTTAGAAATTTATAATTTCTAATTAAGGTGGGTATCATATATTAGTACAATGATATCGGCTATTTATTTCGGGGGAGCACATCTGCTGTTCCACACTTTGTGCCACTCCAAGTGTCATGCGTTTGTGATTGGTTAGAAAAATACTTAATAATTAAATTTTAACTTAAATATATTTTTTCTGACCAATCACAAACCCATGGCACATGGAGTTGTACAAAATGTGGGACAGCAGATGTGTACCCTTATTTCGGGGGTTATACTATAAGCGGTCTAATTAGTGGCACCTCATAGATTTTTAAAAGCTGATAACATATATGACTTAATGGGTGGATACCCATTAGGTTAACCTATAGGGGATAATGAGAAACCTATAAGTTAACACATAAGGAAGGTTATGGTCCCCAACACACCAAATCAAAATTCAGTTTTCTCCTCTCCCCATTAGAGTGAAAACGCAAGTCCCAACAAGAGTCAAGAATTTGGTTGAGGAAGACCATTATACCAAAACTCATCTCATAAAACGCAGATCATAGGAGTACATCCAGGAACATGGATTCAGGTATGACACTGCACCCTTTGTTTCATATGTGTGTGAGAATCATAATATTCAAGATCCAAAAATTGGTTTTCACCAATCATAAGGAATTTCCATCATGTAATACAACATTAACTATTCAACCTCATGTTTTTATAATCAATTCTATCCCCCAACTCAATCAAGGGCAAACGACCACGAAAAGATGGCTTAGATTTATACATGATTTGGTTATTCCAATCCCAAAAATACCATTTGTTACACAAGAAAAGGAGATATAATAAGTGACATATATTATATATATATATATATATATATATAAATAAAAGAGTAATTTAAATAAGAATAATTCCTATATAAACTCCCTATATATAATTGCAAGAAAACAGACACTTTTCCCTAAACTACTATTATTTGGACTTTTATCGCGAGTGATGTATATTAATATGAGTACATATGATGAGGTAACACCCACATGGGATATGTCAAGAACTAGAAGAGCATGAACTATGTTATTAAGACCTACTAACCGAGACATTTGAAGTATAGATATAAACTATAATATATCCTCACATAGTCCTTCACCAGTCACCCTGCCACCAAAGATAATTTATGCTCCCGAAAAGATTATTAAATATAATGTAATGTGTATGCAGTGTATCTCTATATTTATATTTTAAATTTAATTCCGACTGACTATTTGTATAATATAAATCAATATTTAGTGATATATTATTAATTAATTATATTATTTAACGAGTTCCAAATTTTATATGAACATTGTCTAACTCATTAGATGGAGTATCCCCTTCAATGAGGTCTCCGGTAATTTCTTTTACGAAGGTTTTTCCCTTTATTATATAGTGGGCAAGTATATATTGGATAAGGCTAGTCCTTTACCTAATTTTAAAGCTTAATCAATCTAATTATTAACGTGAATTAATAAGCTAACCTAATTTTAAATATTGATCGGACAAATTCTTGAACCTGAATTTAGAGCTAGTTAAATATGATGTATTTCTATCTTTTAGATAAAGTTTTCTCAATTTTACATATTATTATGAATATGTAATTTGACATATAAAATGATGTCTATACAAATACTTAATGAATTATTTATATATATGTATATATAATGAAAAGATTAGAGAACAAATTACATATACCTATTGTGGTAATAATCCATTTGCATAAGAACGTTTTAAATAACTAGCAAAATCAATTGAAAAATTTGATTAAAAATATGAAATTACAGATTGTTGCAACCAAGTGAATTACATACTTCAGTAAAAAAACATGTTATTATTTTGTACACAATTCAACAAATAATATAAATAGAAGTGATGAATGAACATGGACTTAGTTGGGTCATATAATGTTTGTTTTTTATTTGAACCATAATTATTTTCCCGGTCTAACTTTTAAACATGAACTTTGTCCTATGGGTCAAATAAATATTGTAAAATCATGCTCACCATAGTTTCAATGTAACCAATGAATAGTAAGGTAATTAATAGTAAGGTTGTTATCTCTAAGGTTAGACAATGATAAGACATAATGTTATATTATTCAATAAGTGATATAAGCTCGTATATTCTATCTGAAGTTACAACTTTTATGATGATGTTTTTAGAGGAGTGTCCTAAGATACAATGTCACTCGAACTAGGCTTAAACTAGGTAGATAAAACTTTCCACCTTAGGCCTTGAGCGTGGGCTTGCCCAACAGAGAAAGAAATAAGTATAAGAAGTAGGAAGCAACTCTAAGTTTTTTTCTCATATTTAAATTACATCCAGCACTTTCCCTATCAAATATCACGCTGGCTTTGGATATTACCAGAAAAGGACATATGAAGCGTAAGGTAATGGTGCTTTGTGAGGAACAACCACATATTATATATTAGATACTTCCATGAGAGAATATCATTGATTAAATCAAACAAAATTCACTAAAAAAAGTGAGAAGAAAGGTGAACAGATATTGTATGATGAGTTGAAAAAAATTATTTGACATAAAAATTTAATAATTATTTTTCTAACCAATCATAATTTATAACATATAATATAACACATTTTTGAATAATAGATGTGCTCTCAAACAATACAAGTAGAGAGAAAGCATCCTAAGCCTTAGTTTGGTTGAATAGAGAAGAAGATGAAAGAGGTTGAGGGGATAGAAGTTGTAGAGAAAGTGAGTATCTTCCTCATTTGGTTGAGAAGAGAGAAACAAAACACACATATCACCCACCAATAATCTTTTTCTCCATATGTTAGGAGAAAGTGATAGGAAATGTGAAATGACAAAATCAATCATTTTAATCACTCTCTATATTATACTATTATTTATTTTTACACACATTTTTCCATCGTTATTTTTCTTTTATATTTTTACTTCATAAATATTAATGTTATAATTCATAAATTTTTAATTAGTAATAAAAAATTCTTTTTCATTTTTTAGCGTATGGATTTTTTGTAATTCAAGAATTTATATCTACAATTTCTCTTGTTTTCTCTTTCATTCCTACTAATTGATACATAAATCTACTATATTTCTCACATTTTTCTTTCTCACCTCTCATTTTTCATTCCTTCTCGGTACGCCAGATATCGTAATAAACAGTGGTCATTCAACAGCGCAACAATTAAATGGTGCTGTTGAAAACGAGGCGGAAGAACATTGACAACGCATACTAAAGCACGCGCTGCCAATGTGTGTAACTTCAACAGCGCATACTAAAGCACACACTGTCAATGTGTGTAACTTCAACAGTGCATTCTTGACACAACGATGTTGAACATAAGTAACGTTAGCACTGGCTCGAATGAGTTATGTTTAACATCATATTTGATAGAAAGCGTTGTTAATGTTAATAAATTCCACTACACATAATTAAGAAAGCGGGATTGAAGATTATATAGCAACAACGCTTTCTTAATTATGCATTGTTGATTTTATACAATATTTTAAGTGTCAGAGATATTAATGGTTGAGTAGTTATGCGTCTCTTTGTTTGTTGAAATATTAATGGTTGAGTGGCTATGTGTTTCTTCGTTTGTTGAAATATTAATGATTGAGTGGTTATGCGTCTCTTCGTTTGTTGAAATATTAATGGTTGATCATCTATAAATATTATGTTCACTTCATGTTATATGTCATCAGTAAGAGTATGTGTTTCGATAGGAGTATGTTCAAAATGTTAAAAGTTCTAAAGTTGTGTTCTGTTTCAGAATCATGTCAATGAGGTCTTTAACATCTTTTGATTTGGCAAAAGGACACAGATTTCAGAATGAAAGTGATTGTTATACAAGATTTTTGTTAGATGATGAAGATTTAATTTGTAAATTATTTAATTCATTGATATCTTTCAATTTTTTCAGTTCATTTATTTCCCTCATTGAAATCTTTTGATTTTTAAAAAGGGGTCAGATTTTAAAAGGGGTCATTTTTTGATTTTTATACAAGATTTGTGTGAGATGAAGATTTGTGTAGAGGAGTCGATGAAAATATTATTTCCGTCATTGAAATCTTGTCAAGGAGGTCTTTAACATCTTTTGATTTTCTAAAAGGGCACAAATTTTAAAAGGAAACAATGAATTGTTATACAAGATTTGTATAGAGGAGTCGAGGAAAAAATTGTGGAGAAGATTTGTTTCCTTTTCATTGTATTCTTGATCTACCAAATCATTTAGTTCATTATATTTGCATGTATCAAATCATTTAGTTCGTTATAATGTATTTTGCCTCTCTGAATGAATAATAAAATAATTATTTTGGATGTTAATTTTTATTTTTTTTAATTATTTGAATGGTTATTTTCTTTAATATTTTTGTTGTTCCATATTAATAAACATAATAAACAAATTAACAATACTTAATAAATACAAAAACAAATTAACAAAATGTAATGTTTAATATTTTTTCAGTTTCGTATTAAGAAACACAATTATATAGTAATCTACTTCATGTTAATTAACATAAATTCATGTTGTATATATGTTTTTCTATTATGTAAATGTTAATTTAACAGTGCATAATTATGAATACGATGTTAATTTGGAAAATGAATTCAGTCTAACGGTGCATATTTATGATTGCATTGTCAATTAGATTCTTTTCAACATCGCTACATCTAGGCAGCGTTGTTGATGTGTTCATGAAAATGAGTAGTAAACAGCTGGATACATAACAATAGCACAATTCTTAATATGCACTCCTAAAGATATCAATACAACAACACTACTATTAATATACGTTGTTGAATTGTTAATACAACAACAACACAATCCTTAATATGTATTGTTGAAGATGTCAATACAACGTTGTTACTTTTAGTATGCGCTGTTAAATTGTTAATACAGTTTAAATATCTAAAATATGAATCGCTCTCTCTACGCTCTCAAACTTCATCGTAAAGAAATCCTCATATTTTCAACAAACCTTCATACTCTCATAAACTCTCATACTCTCAGAAACCTCAAAACACTTCATCAATGACTTCCCAAAGTGGCGATCATGGTTCTGATAGTGGTGAGAGAGCTACACCGACTCCACAAGACAAGCAAATCGTTGCTCAAAAACGAACTCCACGTGGAATGACTTCCATGATGAATATCATTTGGTCAAGAATTAAGGATGTGAAGATAGAAGTTTAATGGAACTCTAAAGGCCAACCATTAATAAATGGAGAGATGTAGGAAATACCGTGAAGGAGCGTATTTGGAATGAAATAACAATAAGTTTATTTATCAGTTTTTGTGTTTTCATGCAATGTACATATATGTGTTTTCATGCAATGTACGTATATGTGTTACATTTTCATGCAATGTACGTATATGCATGTGTTCTCATGCAATATAATGTATATGTTTTTTTATTTCAGCCAACTTTTGATGTTGGCGAGGAGCATAAGGATTATATCCAATTGGCTGGCAAGGCTCTCCGATAATTCTGAACGGATGCCGGAAAATTACTCAGAGATGTTGATGGTAATGCCAACCTAAAACCTCCAACTAAATATGCAAATATCATTGATAAAGAGGATTGGAAGACTTTTGTCACCCTACGCACACAAGACGAGTCTTTCTTGGTAAAATCATATTCTTTGTATTGACTTTTGTATATATGTTTTTGTATCCATGCTTTTGTATATATGATTTTTTAAAATTATATCAATGAAAACCACAAGAGGACATCCAAGCTTTTATATCCATACCGAGCTTCTCGAGCGGGGTATAGAGGAATCGAAGAAAAAAATTATGAGTATTGTTAATTTGTAAGTACATTATTGGTTATGTTTTGTATGCATATATATCTAATTACATTATTATTGGTTATGTTTTGTTAGTTGGAAAACAAAAGCGATACACATATGACTCCACATGGGGTAGAATTTGTTGTTCTATGGCTGGATGCCCGTAAGAACAAGGATGGTGTCATCAATAATGAGGAAGTTCATGAAGCGACAAGACATGTTGTAATTGCTCATTTTTTACTTATACTTAATTTCCATACTTTATTTAACAAAATGTGATTAATTAACATTATGTTTTTTCTTGATTTGTCAAGTTTCCCTAAAAGAAAAGGAGGCAAACCCGAATAGTCGCATAATACTTGATAAGGCACTAGGACTGCCTATTTATCCTGGTCGTATCTGAGGTGCAGGATTTGGGGTTAGCCAGCGAACATTTGTACCCCATCCAAAGCGTTCAACCAAAGCCCAAATGAGTCAGGTTCAAAATCAACTAGATGGCCTCATGCCACAGTTCAACGAATTTGAGAAAACAATTTAGGTGAAGGAAGCTGAGTGGCAACGACTAACAAGTGTTGCTGGCACTATTCTTTCAACCGTCAATGAGAGTTGCACACTTGCACCTTACAACATTCCCATTTTGATTCCAACCTTCTTTTTTTGACAGAATGGTTCATATAAGCATTCATCTTGTTCTAGAGACACAACTATGTGGCCCTTCCTATATGAGATGGATGTACCCCTTTGATCGTTATATGAAGACATTAAAAGGGTATGTGAAGAACCGATCAAGACTAGATGGTTGTATTGTCGAGGGATATGTTGTTGAAGAAGCTGTTGACGATGAGAATACCTTATGATTGGTGAAATATCAATCCTAGGATCTTGAATCTCATGATTCTCACACACAAATATGAAACAAAAGATGCAGTGTCATACCTGAATCCATGTTCCTGGATGTGCTCCTTTGATCTATGTTTCTGAAAGATGTTTTGTGGTATGATGGCATTCCTCAACTAAATCTTTGATTCCTCTTAGGACTTGCGTTTTCACTCTGATGGGGAGAGGAGAAAACTGAATTTGATTTTGTGTATTGGGGACCATAACCTTCCTTATGCGTTAACTTATATGGTTCCCATTATCTCCTATGAGTTAACCTGATGGGTATCGACCCATTAAGCCCATATTCGTTATCAGATTTTAGAAATATAAGGGGAGCCAGTAATTGATCACTTATAATGTAACCCCGAAAATAAATAGTTGATATCATTGTATCAAATATATGATGCTCACCTTAATTAGAAATTTATAATTTCTAACAATCTCCCACTTGAGCTTCATATCTTCATGATACAATTATATCACAGGTTCTTTAGGCGCGCATCCGTATGCTATTTACGTTTAGACTTCTCCTTAATACAATCTGGTCCATCTCATATATTAACTATGGAACCACCGCGACTTTCATCACATTTAAGTGTGACTCGACCACGATGATCACCATATTAATATACTCAATGACATAGATTAAATATGGATGAGTGACATGGAAATTTCATGCAATGTGATCTCAAACATGTCTATTTCCAACTGGTCCTTCTTTATTCTTTAGTGAGATCAATCCAAAGTCTTTAATTGCAACATAATAGTTATAATGCACAATTTCAAAATGAAACAATAAACTAGCAAGTTTATTATGCATAAAAACTATATATAAAACATAAAACATATAGCATCCCACTGAACTAAGGTACCCTAAGAAACAACACCCTAAGGTATCCTAAGGAACAACACCCATATGAGCAACATGCTCATGAAATACTTTAGGTATCAAACCCTTAGTCAGTGGATCAACTAGCATAAAATTTGTCCCTATATGTTCTATGGAAACTTGTCCATTTTGAACACTTTATTTAACAACCAAACTTTATGTCAATGAATTTTGACTTTGTAGAACTCTTATTGTTGTTGGAGTAAAGTACCGCGGACTTGTTGTCACAATAAATTCTCAATGGTCTTTCATTACCATCGACCACACGTAAGCCAGTGACAAAATTCCGCAACCATATGTCATGGTCTGATGTTTCAAAACAAACCATGAACTATGCAACCATGGTTGAAGGAGCTATAAGCGTCTGTTTCGCAGACTTCCAAGAGATAGCACTTCCAGCCAATACAAACACATATCCAGAGGTGGAGTATCTACCGTCTAGACATCCAACAAAATCGAAGTCAGAGTATCCAATGATCTCTAAATTCTCAAACCTTCGATAAGTGAACATGTACTCCTTTGTTCTCTTCAAGTAATGCATAACACGTTTGACTGTCTTCCAATGATGCATTCCAGAATTACTCAAATATCTGCCCAAAACTCCCACAACAAATGCTATGTC